>NC_088921.1:3245000-3302500 GCF_038396675.1 Hydra vulgaris | reverse complement strand
GCTTTTTACATTTGATGAGAAACTTTTAAATTAATCAATAATATGCTGTTTGAAGACATTTTATTCATTTCACTAATACTTTTAACAATAGCACATATTCTTGAAGTCTTAGCTTTCAAATTTCACTAAATTTGATTCCCAAACTTTCTTATTCTTGTCTGGAAGCAAGACCATTTTTAGCGATTTTTGTATGTCTATTACGTTATTTATAACTTATTAGGATAACATTAAAAAGATAGGAAAAATTACTTTCAGCTTGGGGGGTAATCTTTTTCAAAAATTAACATTAAAAACTTATATTTTCTGTTTATAAATATAACTTTTCCACTCATGGTGACAAGGGGAATTGAAAACTCTTAAAAAAATTTTTTAGTCATACCCCTAATATACATAACTATGACAATGTTTTGGGTTTTTTTTAAAAATCTGGTGTTTAGATAATTATTATTAAATTATATATTTTTTATTTTTCAACAATTGAATAGAAAGAATAGTAAATAATTCAATAAAAAACATCTCAGAAATATCAACAACTTTTTAACTATTTGATGGTATCTCTAACTACCAATTCAACATTTATTTTTTGGTAGCAACTAAAATTAACTTGTCTTACAATTTTTTTTAACTTATATCTGTTTTAACACTGCTCTGATTTGATCAATTTGAACTGTTCTAATTAAATAATTATAACATAATTTAACAAGGAGTTTTGGGAAAAAAATTATTACATGAACTATTATATATATTAAGCTGATGATCTAACCTACTTTACTTATTCAACACAACAAAACAGGCGAAATAAGTAGAATAAGTAAAGCATAAATGATTATTTATTGAACACATGTTTTTTTTTCTTCCTTTTATTCAACTATGAAATTTATATGCTTGTATTTCATGGCTACTTTTTACACCATCACTAACTTTATGCATCAAAAAATCCTGAACATATTATAAAAAAGAAATTTAATAGTGAAAAAAAAAAAAAATTAATTTTGAAAACAAAATCATTAGCAGCTAATTCAACAACAAAATATACAGACAAATTTTATCAAAAAATAATACATTTTGACTAATTGACTACAAGTCGAATAGAAAAATAAAAGAATCAGTAAATAATTCAATAAAAAACATCTCAGAAATATCAACAACTTTTTAACTATTTGATGGTATCTCTAACTACCAATTCAACATTTATTTTTTGGTAGCAACTAAAATTAACTTGTCTTACAATTTTTTTTAACTTATATCTGTTTTAACACTGCTCTGATTTGATCAATTTGAACTGTTCTAATTAAATAATTATAACATAATTTAACAAGGAGTTTTGGGAAAAAAATTATTACATGAACTATTATATATATTAAGCTGATGATCTTAACCTATTTTACTTATTGAACACAACAAAACAGGCGAAATAGTACAATAGGTAAAACATAAATGATTATTTATTGAACACATGTTTTTTTTTCTTCCTTTATTCAACTATGAAATTTATATGCTTGTATTTCATGGCTACTTTTACACCATCACTAACTTTATGCATCAAAAAATCCTGAACATATTATAAAAAAGAAATTTAATAGTGAAAAAAAAAAATTAATTGTGAAAACAAAATCATTAGCAGCTGATCTAACAGAATGTACAGACAAATTTTATCAAAAAATAATACATTTTGACTAATTGACTACAAGTCGAATAGAAACAGCAAACAGGACAAACAGAATATACAAATTTTATCATATAACGCAGTGCTTTAAAACAGTTATTTCATTATTATATTTATTAAAACAACTAAGTAAATATTGTATTATATTTTTATAACTAATGAAAATATTTACTTTTATCAAAAGGTCAAGCACTTGACATTCAACTCTTAAACCAAGCATTCTGGATGTGTAGAAATCTTAAATGAGAATTGAAAACCATATTAACCTTTTGAATGTTTTTTTAGTTTTAGAATTATCAACTTGTGAAAAAAAAAAAAGAAAAAAAAAAGAAATTAAAATCTAACCTGACCTGGAACAAACTTATCTAGCAGTTGAACTAGCAACCAGAATGTATTTGATTCATCTTTTGTAACCAATAACAACATTCCAGCAATATAATTTAAGCCCTATAAACAGAGAACAATAACAAAATTAATAACATAAATAAGATTAATAAAAAAAGCAAATAGAATAAAAAAATTCCAAACATTTTGCATTTTGTAAAAGAAAGTGAGATGGATATTGATTGAAGTAAGAGCTTATAAAAAATATGTTATAGATATTATCGCATATCCATATATTTAAAATTTTAAACTTTTTTCATTGAAATTATGTGACACATAAATGAAAATATAAAGTATTTTTAAAATTAAATCAAAACTAACAACTTAAACAAAAATTTACACATAAAACACATATATGTAAAATAATCACATAGTTAAATACTTTATAAACTTAAAATTTTTAATAACCTACATATTTACTGACATTGTTTCATTCTTAAAAACCTTATTGGAAAAAAGAAAAATTAAAATGAAAAATAAATCATTTACACAAAACTGACAAAAATCAATTATATAAATCAATTATTACAAAAAAAAAAATATATACAATTGCTTTCAAAATTAAAAAAAAATATGCGGTTAGTGTAAATTACAATTTACTATTGTTGTAATGGAAGAACATTTGCTTTGTAAGCAAGAAGCTCCAAATTAAATACCTACAATGTCCCTGTTAGTACTGTGCTAAACTTGTTTCTCCGGGCACCAGCCTTGTTCATCAAAGATTGTGTTTTAAAGTTTATAGGATTGAGAGAATTGTAAAAACAATTTGTTAACAATTTGTAAAATTAAAAAAAACAAAAAACAACCTCCTTGTGCAGCTCTCGTAGGCATAGGGAAATAAATACAGCAAAATAAATAATAATAATGTAAGATATTACTTTCTACATATTTTTCAAAATATTGTAAACATATTTTACTAAAATAATAAAACTTAAAAAAAAATATGTAAATTATAATAAATAATCAACAAATAACTTGATAAATATAATAACCAACTATAAATATAACTAAAATACAAATTTTCTACAAAATATTGAACAATGTTTATATAAAAAAAAAATATATAGAAAAAGTAAGTTCATGTTACAACAATAACTTCACACTAATTCATAAGGAAACAGGTTAATCCATATTTAGACATCCAAATCTGGCTTGGATTATCATATTATACTGACATCTTATGGTAACCGTATATACAATCCTTGCAAAATTAGCACCTGATAAGGTTGTTTCTCTTTATCATGCTTGCTTTTCCTTACTCCTAATTCCATTCTTTATCTCTACAAATTTCTTATTAATCACTGTACTAAGAATCTGTAAGAGATGCAACTTTATTGTAATGGAATACTCCATTAGCATAAAGTGCATCTCTCTTTTCTATTAACACCATGATCACTACTCAAATGAGCTATCATTTCTAGTACCATCAATCAAAACTGATACTCACTTGACTAGTTATTCAGCTAAGTCACACCCTTTTACTGTACTTTCATGATCTAAAAACTTTGATTCACCTAGTTTTTCATCACATGCCAATTCCTTGGAACTAGCGCTATCAAAAATAAGTAAAATGCCTGCCTGGATACCCATTGAACAGCCAGGCATTTTTACACAGATACAAACAAGCAAGTACATGGGTTCCTATTTAAAAAACTATTTTTTAAATAAAAGTTGTCTTTATAGCAGTAAAAAAATCTTTCATTGAGCAATATCATACATTTAGAGTTGTTCTCTTTCACTTATGTCTAAATTTTAAATATGTTTTTATTGCAATTATTTTAAAAGTAAAGTATTAAAAAGAAAATAACTTTTAAAAAAACATTTGTTACAAATTGATAAACTCTATTCTCTTATAACATATTAGTTAAAATAATAAACTTTTTATGGGCAAAAAAACAATCTTTCTTTCAAACAAAATGCGGTGGTGGTGTAGTGGTAAAGCGCTCGCTTCATAAGTGAAAGGTTCCGAGTTTGATCCCCACCACATCCCTGGTAGTACCACGCTCAACTTGTTTCTCCTCGCAGCGGCCTTGTTTGCCGAGGTTCGTGTTTCTGAGTTATAGAGTTGAGAGAGAGTTATAACCACAATTAAGTAGCCTCCTCATCTGTAGTGGCCTTCTTGGCCTTAAGGAAGGTGAATAAGCAAAAAAAAAAACCTTTTTAAGAAAAAACTGAAAACATTTATTATTTACTCGACTGAAATTTGGATTTCTTTAAATGAACTTTAAAATAATTATATCTCTAGGTTTACATCTAGGTTAAATCTTCTAGGTTTTGAAAGAGTTTTGTCTCAAAAATTAGTTTGCCTTTAAGACAAAATGAGTTATAATTTCTGATATAGTTATAAGTTCTGATTTACGTAAAGGAAAACTTTGTACACAACATGAGCAAAAGCAATTCTGTCAACGGTTTTCTTGCTCTTTACCAATATTCTTTGTTTTCTGGTAACTCCCAAATAAATAATGGTTAAACAGTAATTACTTACAGCCTTGTTGAGATGTCTAAATGTCATCACAAGATTTAATTTTATTAGAATAACCACAAACCAAAGATTATATTTTCTGATGAATTTTCTTTAATAACGAAATACTTTCCATGAGAAAAAAATCATATTTTACCTGATGATTGCATTACCATAAAACTTATAGGTGTAAAAGATATGTATTTAGTGTGCTTTTTAAAATTGTACTTTTATTTAGGAATGGCGAAAGAATATTGGTCACCTACAAAGCGATGCAAAGGTGTTACATTACATGGAGAAGGTTATTTGTATATGGAAATTGCCAAAAAGTTGGGAAATGGAGCAACAAAATCTGGAGTAAGGGAGGAAGATATCCCAAAGGTTCAAGGCAACCAATACCTTTAAAAATATGCCAAAAAATGGAAAAAATAAGAAGACAACTGCCAACGATGACAGGATGATGAGGCTTGCACTTAAAAACTAAAGAGCGACTTCAGCTGAAATTTAAAACGATTTAGAGGCCGCCGGAGTTTCGGTTAGTTCAAGAACAATTTGCCGAAGGCTTTTTGAAAATGGTTTAAAAGCAAGAAGACCCAGAAAAAAACCATATTTAAACAAAAAAAAACAAAGAATTGTTTGATTTGGGCAAAAGAACACAAGAAGTGGACAAAGGAAGACTGGGCAAGAGCTATTTAGAGCGATAAAAGCAAGATTTCCATTTTTGGAAGTGATGGAATCAATTATGTGAGAAGGCCAGTGAAGATCTTTTACCTGAGTGCACATTGGTTACAATGAAGCATCCCATAAGTGTAATGGTGTGGGGATGCATGACCAGAGATGCTGTGGGTCGTATCCACATTGTGGATAGTATTTTAAACGCCAAAAAATACCAAGAAAACATATTAGAAGCCAAATTACTCCCATCGATTGATGATTTGTTTGAGGGCAAAACAGAAACCTGTGTGTTCCAGCAGGACAGTGGTTCATGCCACACCGCAAAAACTGTCAAAAATTGGTTTAAAGCCAAAAAGATAAATGCTTTGGAGTGGCCTGGAAACAGTCCGGACCTGGTCCGATACAAAACCTGTGGTCTCGACTCGAAAAAAGTTGTAAGGAAAGAAAAACCTGGGAACAAGCAACAATTAATAAAGACCATAATGAGATTCCTGGTTTCACGTGATCAGCACTGAAGATTTGGGCAACAAGTGGACTTAATGCCTCGTAGGATTGCTGCAGTAATAAAAAATAATTGATATCCAACAAAACATTAGGTTTTTTTTTTATAAGTCATTTTTTAATAACACATTTTGTAAGCTGTAAAACGTAAACTTACCGTAATTTGTTACTTTGTCATTAAATTGTTATATTTTTATATTAAAATTGTGAATTTTAATCAAAATTTTAGTTTTTTTTAAATCTAAACACATCAAAAATAATAACCAATATAGAAAACCGTATAAATATGGTTATTTTCTTTTAAAAAACACACCAAAGAGAAGTTTTCATATGTTTTGAAGGAGTGTCCATTCCTATAGCCACTTGTGTATGTTTAAAATTTTTACAATAACATATTTACAATATTTTAAACCTTCCTATTTAATTCAATACTCATTCAATAACTTTTTTTTCCCAACATTTTAAAAGGAATTTTAAAAATTAACCTTCTTTCAAATTCTTTATTAATATATATAAAGGAAACATTTCTTATATCTTAACACTGTTTAGATATAAGAAAATATTTCTTTAGTTATTTAATCTAATAAAAAAGTTAACATTTCCTAACGAAATTCAAATTTATAAATATAAATTCTTTTACATGAAAATATATTGCAAATATCAGCCTCTCAGTTAGAGTTTTGAACTTCTTTTTAAAACATTTTAACTGGTTAGAATTCATATACAAATCCCATGAAATCCTGCATTTATTAGTCCAGTAAAATACCAGAAATAGCTGATATGGTAAAGTTGACTTTATTTTTAATTATAGGGAGCTTGCGTTAATATCGAAACATTAACAACTTTTAATCAAATTCTCGCAACACCAAAACAGAAAACAATAACCAAAAATGTTTGGAAATAAAAATATAGAAAGGTTGGTTAATAAGTAGTTTTGTTAAATTTTTATGTTTTGAATTTGAAAATTAATGTCTAGTCTAGTTTTACTAGTTTTTATCTAATGTCTAGTTTTTCAAAAAAAAATAAAAGAAATAAAAAAAAGTTAAACACGATAAAAAGCAATGGGATCAGTATTCAAACATGTCTTATTTTATATATTTTACAAATCTACTACAGGTAGGGCATGTATCTGCGCTACAGATCTTACAGATCTACAGGTCTTACAGGAGAAGGTTAAAACCTTATAAAATATGTAAAAAAAATAAATATATATATATAATACTTTTTTATCTAATTTTTACAGATTTTGGATCATTTCGGCATACAGAGTTTTATCCATGTTCATTGCTATGTCAACGATAAATATTAGGTGTTAAATTTATTAACTTAAATGCTCAATATTAATCGGCTACATTTGTCAGATAAGCTTATATGTACTATACGATGACATTACCTTAGGCTTTGATGTTACGCCATTTGAATTTTATGTACGAAATGACAATTTCACCTATGCATTTTGTGTTCTAAATACCCCAATTTTTTCAATTAGATTATTTCAACAGTCTTTTAAAATAGAAAATGCAGAAAGCATTCAACAGTTATTAATTGTGAAAAACATAACTAAAGTATTTTATTTGTTAGATAAAAAAAAACAGTTAAATGAATTTTTTATTATTTTCTGTTTTTTTAAAAAACTTTGAATTTTAATTTATTTTATTAAATTTATTGTTAAAGAAATACAAACCTCCGAGACATGTTGTGTTCATATTAAAGAGAATGGTAAAAAAAATGTTTGGGCTAAACTTTTTTGATTGAAAACGAAAGAATAAATCAGTCCCCCAAGAAAATCTAACTTTTTTATTTTGGTCAAAGCTTGCCTTCTCCGTTTTATTGTAGGCCTAAAAGTCAGCATAATATACAACACAATCTACAGACTTGATAATTTGTTCAAGCGTGTTTTATTCCTAAGAGTTTTTGTACATGATGTCATTGACTTTTGTTCGTTTACATGATCGATCTCTTGCGCAAACAAACAAAAAAAATTAATGACGCCATTTACTAAAAATCTTAAGAATAAGACGCGCTTGAATAAATTATCAAGTGTCTAATTACGGCGTATAATATGCTGAGCTTTAAGGCCTAAAATAAAACGAGAAACAAGCTTTGACTAAAAATCAAAAAGTTAGTTTTTTTTGGGATTCATTTATTCTTTTGTTTTAATCAAAAGAATTAAGCCCAAATCTGTGCTTTATTATTCTCTTAATATGAACACAACATATCTTGGATGTTTAGATGCTTTAAATAATATCAAATATAAATTTATTTTATTAAATTTAAATTTTTCAAAAAATTTGAAAACCTTTCATTTGAAATTTTTTTTTTTTACTGCTAAAATTCTAGTTACTTTAAAATGTTAGTATAACATTCAACTATTTTGTTTATTTATTTATAGTTTAAATAAATAATTTTTTTCAACTGTTTACAAATGCATGGATAAACCATAATCAAGCCTGCAAAATTATTAGATTTATTTAAAATATTTTAGAGAATTTATTCAGTAAACTTATATAACAAATTTATAAAAAGATGATTTTTTTAATTTTGAAATTGCTGAAAAAGTTTTCTCTTATCATAAACTGATTATAGAATGAACATAGAATAGAAATGATTAGTGTATGATTAGTTTTTGAAATTAGTTTATAAGTATGAAAATTAATGAGTAAATGCAAAGATTAAAGCTAAAATGTTAAAAAAAAAAATGTTGATAATTTTTATTTATTTTTTGACCAATAAGAAATTCAACAATAAACAATTGCCCCCTCATTAAAAAAATAAATAAACATAAGACAAATGTTTTAAGTTAAAACAGTTTAGTTTAAATAGTTAATTAGTTTTAAAATAAGGAATTTTTTTTTTCAAACAACATTTTAAAATTTTATTTATAATTTTTTTTATAACAACACTGAATTAGCATTTAAAGATATTATATAAATATTTTATAAAGACTTAAACGATTTTTAATGCGGTTTCAAATTCAACTTAATTAAAATGTGCTACTTTAAAATACGCAACTGACGTAATTAAACTTTTAATGATGTAAATGTTAATTGCGTAAAGTTATATTTACTTGTGTTACACCTTTCCGTTAAGCAACAAAATCTTATAACAAGGCCTGTTACCTGAAACATCATGTAAGCGCATATGTATATTCATATATACAAAAAAACAAACAATTTTAAAATAAAGTCTATATACATATAAGACATATTATATGCCAATATCCATACACATAACAAATAGATACATAAATATATAACTTACAATAAAGAGAACTTGTCAAAAACTACTTAAAATTGTAAATAAAACCAATATTACAGTTATTAATTACTTTTATTACAAATACACAACAGTTTTCAAATTTAATATTCTGACATTTGCTAAAATATTTACAACAAAATATTAGTAAAATAAAAAACCAACTTGACAATATCCAACATTCCTGTTATAACTAGCGTATGCAGTAAGAACATTTGATAATGGTTTTAGCAAGCTGTCATCAAGCTCTTTAAAATAAATGTTATCTGGATAAGTTCGTTTTATGTCTAAGAAAATATGGAAAGAAAAAAGGTTTAAAAATGTAATGATATAAACTGCAATGTTTTACATCATTCAAAAACTTAAAAAAAATGATAACATCTAACAAAAAAATAATCTTACCTAACTCAATAGAATCTATAACTACTTTATCAAGATTTGGATGAGCAAGAATCTCCCACAATACTTATTAGGAAATTTTTCTTTATTAAATTGTGCAAAAGAGGCATACATCCATACCTAAATATAACAGATACTTTCTCATAACTTTAGCTTAGCTGAACAAAAGTTACAAAAAACATATGCAAGTAACTTTTTTTCTAAACATATTAGTGTCCTTCTTAATATTATGATAATATTTACATATAAAAATGAAAATATGTCATTCATAGTAATATATTTATTTAATTTGTTAAAAAAAGTTTTTAAATTTCAAGTGTAATATTTCGACTCATATATTTAGAAATATCTTACACCTAAAATTTAATGTAAATAATGTCAATAAGATTTACAAGCTCCTCCTACCTTGACTGAAACTTAAAATTAAACTAGGGATTTTCAAATTCTTCTCTATTTCTTCATTTTTATAAATTATAAGTAAAAAATAAAGTTGGAATTCTTATTTCAGCAACATGCACAGAAATGTTCAAATCTGCCCCAACCTGGGTTAGCTTTAATTTGCATGGGGAAGTTTTGAAACATTATAAACAGATGTATTTTTAAAACATATTTATTCTGTTTTGCTACAAATATATTACGTCCACAAGTCTTTAATACAGTAGCGCTGTGGGTTAGCGCACTGTTTTAAAATCTTTTAATTTTGCATACAGGTTTAGACTTTCTTAGCTTTGTTTTTTTAATGACAACCATTTTCTGATTTTTTTTTTAATGATTATTCGAGAAATCATAACATAATAATGACATGTCACCACATACACCATAATACAATCATTAGCATAGCATGATTAAGCTTGGGTCAGGATTAGGGTTCAGTTTCACATACACAATCTTTCTTGTCAACTTGGTAGTTAAAAAAAAATTAAAAATTAATCACCAAAAATGAGGTCAAAAAAAGATATAGAATTACTTTCTAATAGAACTATTTATTTGCTAATTGTGTCATTTTTATAATAAGAAAATTGACTTAAATTATTTTCTTATTAGTTTGCTTAAGTTTTTGAAGTTTATTGTTTTGGAATATAAAGTTTTACTTGAAAATTTTAAAAAATTGCCTCTTCAAAATAAGAATCATAGGTGCCCCCATTCATTTTTTCAAAACAGCCCAAATGGCATTTATAAAATTAAATGCTTTTTTTTTGAAGAAAAAAATTTTTAAATTTTTTTTGCTTCATTGTAAATAGTATGGAATATTCTATATAATAACACAACATTTATATTCTAAAACCATATAATAATAACCAAATCTAGATTCCATTTTATCTCAAATATCAACAAATTCAAATGACAGCTGATAAGATTTCTCTTCACAATGTTATTCTCTTTTACTTAATCTAAATATATATACACACTTCATCAACACATTTTTTAAAGCTTCCCCTTCTCTCCTACATATCATAAACATAAAAATATATGCACACTTCATTAACACATTTTTCAAAGTTGCCCCCTTCTTTCCTACTTATCATAAACATAAAAATATATGCACACTTCATTAACACATTTTTTAAAGCTACCTCCATTTCTCATACTTATCATAAACATAAAAATTAGGATCATTTAACTGTAACTATCAAATCTTAATTAAAAATACTACCTCAGTGCGAAAATTAGATGGAATTCCTTTTCTGATGTATCTTTTTACTAAATAAAATATAAAAAGATGAATATTATTAAGAAATTTAATTTTAACATCGTTTTTCATAATTTACACATCATTCTTTTCTTACATCAAACCTTACCTTTACATCAAACCTTACCTTTGCGAGTTCTTTTAACACTCTCTTTATTTTTCATTAACTTTTCCCATTTCGACAACCGTTTTGCTAATATGCGTAAATACTTATTCCATGAATGTTTCATAGCTGTCATAATCGAAGTCTGATTGTCTCATAAAACCATATGTATCAATCTCACTGAAATGATTATAATATACACAATTCTAATGTTTGCACTTGCAAATTAAAAAATAAGAACTTGTAATATATTTTGTGCAAACTATAAATCAGCAATTAAACTATATAACACTTTATTTTTTAAAAAGTTTATTGTTTATTTTTTAAACAATGCACACTTAAAAATCAATTAAAAATTAAATTAATTAAAAATTAAATTTAAGCATGTCATTTCAGGGATTCGTAAAAATATTACAATATTTCTAGTCAGATTTATAAAATAATTATAAAGTTTTCATCTGAAAAATAAGTGCATAATTTTATTTACACAAAGGGAATAGTTATTAAAAAATATTAAATAGTTAAATATGATTGTGTTTTAGTGATAGAGCATTTCGTAAGCCAAGGCAAACCTAATGCTTATGTTACTAGTTGTGGAAGAGTTAAAAACTCTAAATCTTTTTATTGGTTTATTCATTCATTGTTAATGCTTTTTATTTTAAAGAAACTAAGTTTTAAAAGAGCTCACTGATAATACTGTGCTCACCTTGCTTTTGTTGTCATTGGATCAAGAGAGGGTTATAGCAACTTAAATATTTATACATTTAGTGACTATTTTAAAATAACTGAACAAAGCCGCCGTTCGAGAAACAAGTTAAGGACTTGTTACGTAACAAATTAAGTAACTTTACACATTATTTTTATAACTTTTTTTTAAAACTAGGTTTTTCTTTTTTTTTTTGTAATTTATTATATAATAATGTGACTTTATAAGCCAACTAATCACTTTAAAAATAAAATATTTACAGATTCAGTTGTAGTAAAAAGATTTCTCTCCCTACATAATTTAGATAATAAAGATAAAAAAAACTTTTTAAAACTTAACCTCTACCTAAAAAATGTGTATGCGGTAGTGGTGTAGTGGTCAAGAGTTGGCTTAATAGCGAGAGGCTCCGAGTTTGATCCCCACCATGTCGCTGGTTGTACCGCGCTCAACTTGTTTCTTTGCGCAGCGGCCTTGTTTGTCAAGGTTCGTGTTTCGGAGTTATGAGTTAGAGAGAGGGTTATAACCACAAGTAGCCTCCTTGTCAGTAGTGACTTTCACGGCCTTGGGGAGGTAAACTAACATATATTTAAAAAAAAATGTACATTCTGTCTATTGCTTTAAGATATTTTATTAATGGATAAGATAGTGATCAATAATATTTTTTCAAAATAACTTAGCTTTGCTACCCAAAGCATTGCCTTTGCAACCCTTTTCCTTGATACCTTAACTATGGACATGATTATTTATGGCTTTGTTACCTGAATCTTTATTAAAATCAATATACTTGATGCACAGATGACAATACAGCCATGATCAAAATCAATCTTTTTGGCAAAAAAAAAAAAAAAAAAAATAGTGATGATATTGAAAAAGGACATCTCGAAAACAACAGCCAAATCAATATATTTTTTTAGTTATTGTATACTAATAGTTAAAGCTTTTATTGCCGAAAATGATTTACAGTGTTTAATCAACACCTACCCATTCTTGGTACTTACTATCTTAAGCTCCAATGCACATATTATCATTGTACTTGTAATAAAATTTGTTTATAGGAAGAGATAAAAAATGAATTATAAATTAAGTCAATGCCAATTTGAAACTAATTCAATATTAAAATGAACTGATAAATAAAATGTTTTTGTGTTCTATTTCACTATGGATCAATGATAACCATGACAAATAATATATAATGTGCAGGAAATTTTAGAGCTTAGCAATTATTTCAGATATGCCAGTTTAAAAAAATAATATTGTTGAGCAAGGCTGTGCAACATGGGGTGAATAGGGTTAATGATTCACCTTTAAAGACACAAGAAAACCAAGACATTAGGTTGCATACAAAACCAAAAGCTGAGACACTTGGAACCATAACAGAGACCAAACCAAGACATTTAAAATATGGCCTAAAAGCTCAAAACAATTCACCCATCACTGCTTTTGATACCCCTGAGTTAAAGCAAATTTGAATTATTACTCCAGATTTAAAAAAACAAAAACGAATTTACTAATTCAAGCTTACTTTAATGTAAAATTTAACTTGTTATTATAAATTATATTTGTATATAGAAACAAATTTATACTTGAAAATAACTTTTTTTAATTTATTTAACCATTTATTGATTAACTTACCCATTTATTGAACCCATTTTTGACATTCACATTTTAACTTTTATCAACCAGATTTATCTAAAATTTATCAACTAACACAAAATCAGTTCCCCTAAAAAAATTCAAATTAGATTTAACAAAATCTAAAATACTAAAGTTAACTATGCTGATAGTAAAAATATCAAGCCAATTTTTCATATTTTAACAATAGTGCAAAAAAGTAACAGTACTAATAAACAGTTACATACAAAATCAGTTTCCTGAGAAAATTCACATTCAAGTTAAAAATAATTTTATATTAAATTTGCATTGCTAAATTATATTGAATATGAATATGTATACACAATAAATTATAATATATAAGTAATAAATATAAATTATGTCACATATAAAAATGTTTAGTTCCCAATAAAGTGTCTTTGACTGTAAACAAAAATTTAACTAGTATTTTCTATACTATTTATCCTTCAACTAAAACTTTATCAAAGACTTAACTGCCCTAAGAATAATTAACTTGTTGAACAATTAAGACTATTTACTATTTAATTCATCATGCAAAATTAATTTGTTAAACAATTAAGAATATTTATTATTCAATTATCATGCAACAATTTTACTTACTAATTCATTTACAACTTTATTTTTAAACTAATCTTTTTCGTAATCAATATTACTAATCAGCCAATCAGATAAATTTAGTGAAGAATATAGATTTAGCATTATAAATGTCAATACATTAAAAAAAAACAACTATATAAATCACATTTGTATATGTATTATTGCAGTAATATAATATGCAAATATATAAAAAAAAGCTTTTTGTTTTTTAACACTATATTTCACTACATAATAACAACTTTTAAAGAAAAAAACAAACAAACAAAAAAAAAAACAATCTATTTATAAAAAAATAAATAAATGTTAAACCATGCTTTAAATAAAAACTTAAAATGGAAAACTTTAAAACATGCACCATATTTCATAGAATATCTACTATACCTAACACAAAGAAAACTTAAAACATTAAAAAAGTTCAAGTTTTGGTTTCAACCATGAACATATTTTTATAAACATCATATTTATATAAAAAAATTACATATTTTACAAATCAAATAAATGATAACAAAGCAGTTTTAAACAACTGATTACAATGCAGTTTTAACATCTGATAACAAAGCAGTTTTAAAAAATAACAAAGCAATTTTCAACTACTGAACAGATTTTATTAGCATTTATTGAAATTATTTGTATTAAAATCTGAATTAAAACAAGAAGAAGATATGCAAATTTTTAGAGCAAACCAAAAAAATAATAGGTGAAAAATAAATAAAAAATATTTTTTTTCAAACTATAATGCAAAATTTTAAAATTAAAAAATATATATATATCTAACAGTTATAAATAACTTCCTAACTACGTTTAATTATTTTTTCTAGACAATTTTGTATATTTCAATAGCTTTAAATTTGTAAAAATACAAAAAAAAAAAAATTAAATAAATTCATTGTGTATATTTAAAAGTAAAGGTTTCATTTGTTTTGATATCAATAATATCAATAATTTCAATATAAAGTATTTAGATGTTTTTAAGATTTTTTTTTATTCCATTAGTTTTAATATTCTTTCTTTTATCCTTTTTGTAGCTTGCTTTGAGTTAGGAATAAGAAACCTTTGAGAACCAGTGACATTAAATTCCTCACCGTTACTTGTGCCATATTTGAAAGTTATTAAATCTGGGTGTTTACGCTTTGACGTTATCTTTATTATAGAAGATAAATGAGGTCGTGATTGAATATGTGCCCACCCAGCACGATTTTTATCCACAATTTCTCGCAAAATAAACAGTCATAGTTAATAAAATGTGCTGAAAAGAAAGATCCAAATAAATAGTTCACCTAACAATCAGTATTTAATTACAGTTACAATTATTTATGCAAATTTCTATAGTTGCATATAGTTTTGTGTAATTTATAAAATAAATAAATAAACAAAAACCTTGAAAACATTTGTCCAGAAACTGTAATTTCACTACATGGGAAATGACGAATAACATCTGAACGTTTAATCCATGTATCAATATTTACACTCTCATTGTTGCTCATCTCCACTTGAAGGTGTTTCTAAAAATTTATTCAATATTTTCAAGCAAAATTTTACGCGATCTCAAACTGTTATATAAGCCTCCATAATAACAACAAATACCACACTGTTATGTAAGTCTCCATAATAACAACAAATATTCACTAAAATAACTAAAAACCAATTTTGCCATATTTTGCCAACAACAACAAAAAAAAGCACTAAAAATTTTGCATATTAGTAATTAATTTGTGAGATAACATTGTATATAATTTATTTTTGCCTAAAATATAAACTACTATAATCTTAACTTATTGTTTTAAAACAAAAAGTGATAATTAAAATGTGTAGAACAAAACAATTTAAAAAATAAAATTGTTGCTAAGAAAAGCATTTTTCTTTTAAAGTTTAGTTTAATTAAAAACTAGAATTTTAAGTAAAGATTTTCTTAACTCCATTTTATTTAAAATATATCATTTCTTAGAATTTATTTAAATTATTTCTATTGTTTTAATTTCATTATAATTTAGTTTAACTATTTTGAATTATTAGATTTTTTTAAAAATATAGATTAAAAAAACTAAATAAAAGATTTTACTTATAGAAGATAACAAATTCTGTTACCAATAAAATACTTGTTCAAACTTATCATTTAACTGAAAAACAAAACGCCCATTTACTGTTTAAAATTATAATATCAAATAATAATCAATAAATCCAAACAAAACACAATATAAAATCAAATATTAACACATTAAATTATCTTGTGTTTATATATATATATATATATATATATATATATATATATATATATATATATATATATATATATATATATATATATATATATAATTAAAAACTTTTAATGACATTGTAATAAATATAATTTTAATTTGTTTTCAATAACAAAATTCGCTATTTTATAAACATTAACATTTGGAATAAATGATGCTTTTGTTTTTATGTCTTTAGAGTATACAGTGTTTTTCTTTTATCCAACTGTTTTTTAAATATACAATCTTTATAATCTATATATAATCTTTTCCAATTTCAACAATTTAAAATTTTTCTAAAAAAAATTAAATAACCAAACTTAGACTGTTTTTATTTACAAAAACTTACCATCAGGGTCCTCAATACTAAAAATGACAGATTGACTCCTCTATAACCTTTTCCTTTTGCATCTTTCACACTTAGATGTCTAAACATTAAAAACATAAAATCTTTTATAAAGAAATAAGATTAGTAAAAAAAAAGAAAAGAAAAAAACCTAATCTAATTATTATTTTAATCTATTTTAAAAAAACCCTGAAAAGTTAATACTCACACATATTATCAGAAACCTATTCACAAAACACCAATAAACTCAACAAAATTGAAGACAAAAACAAATAAATTACAAATAACATCCAAAATAGCAACAATAAAAAAAACTTTTTGTGAGAAAATAAGAGACTTATTTTTAAACATTTTGTTACATAGTTGTCACTTTTTGATTTTAGCAAAGACAAAAAAATTATTGGTTGATTATACAACTGTGTTCTGAAAAGTCTATTTTATTCAAACTGCAGAAAAGATTTAGCTGCTAAAGTAACTTATTTGATTACTCAGCTTTGGTCATAAAAGAATATTAAAATATTGTTCTAGGGAACTCTGTTATTGAAAATGCATTAAGTTGGACAAACAAAAAGTTTTCAGTAAAACTTAATGCAATAATAAAGTGTGACAATGACAATATTCTCAGGATAAGATAAGGATTTACTATTGAGAAAAGATTTAGAGTAGCTTCTTTGATCATATTTTGTTTATTGCTAAAGTCATGTCTTGTTTCTGCTTGATTCAAGGTAACGTTAAAAGATGTAATTTTTAAAGTAGATATATAATATTTGTATTATATATTTTAATGCCTTACTTTAAAACCTACCAACTTTGATAAGGACTAAAAAATTTTTCTTCATTAAAAAAATAATCAATTTCCACAAAAAGTTATTGACACCAAAACTGAATTATATGTTGATAAAAAAAAAATTAATCTGTTATAAATATTATTAATCGTAATATAAGATAAGAACTTCTAGTTATTGGATTGTATTCGAATTTCACTAACACTGAATTGCGCTGGCTGTAATGCCGGTTACATTGAAGAAATACTCAGACATTTGAGAACCAGAATGAAAGTGACAGTCTCATGTTTATAAGCATTCAAACTCATCTGTTAAACTGTGAAAACTTAACTAATTTATTAAAGTTATCAATTTAGTTTTACAATTGTAATTATTATTATTATCATTATATATATATATATATATATATATATATATATATATATATATATATATATATATATATATATATATATATATATATATATATATATATATATATATATATATATATATATATATAAACACACACACACATACACATAAAAATAATGGTGATTTTGACTTAAACTAGTCTCAAAATACTGGTCATCAGGACCAATAGCATTCTGCATCAACATCTTGTAAACCCTACTAGTATAATAAAAATGCATACGGACTACAGTATTACTCAACCGTATTCAATTTTTAAGTAGCAGAATGTTTTTGATAGAGCATTTACACCATTTTATAACAATGTGTTAGCAGGTAGTAAGTATAATGAAAAGATTACTTTTCAAAGAAATCTTTTTATTTGGTTTAATCCCCCATTTTTGAAAAATGTAAAAACCAACATCGCACAAAATTTTTAAATCTAATTGAAAAGCATTTTCTAAAAACACACAAGTTTTTGCAAAATTCTTAATAGGAACAATTTAAAAATCAGGCATAGCTGTCTTCCTAACATCACCAATCTTATTAATTCACACAATAAAAAAGTATTATATAATGTTTCCAACACGATTGTTCCAACATGTAGATGCTGGCCACCTTGACAATGTCCTTTGTAAGATGTGTCTTGTAAAAATATAATTTACATCTGCAATATAAAGACATCACCACAAGATAATGGTTTCAATTATATTGGTTTAACGGAGCACATCTTTAAAGATCGCTGGTACAAACATAAAAACTCCTTTCAACACAAAAGTAAAGCTAAGACCACAGAACTTTTTATTGTTGTTATAATTTTTTGTAATGTCTGATAATCACATAAAACGCGAAACTCCAAATTATGTTTCAAATTTAATTATTATTCTAATATATATACAGTTGGGAGCAGTGAATTGTATACAGCAGTAAATTTCTATGCTTTTATTTCTTTGTACCTGAATTTAAATAGGTTTTAATAATTTGTATTATGATTTGAAATATATTGTAGTATTTTGTCCTCTTAGTTATGGATTAGTGATGAAATAAAAACTACAAAATATGTAACTATTGTATTATGAGACATAAAGATAAAAAGTAACCAAAATTACAGCTGTGTACAATTCACTGCTCGCGACTGTATATATATATATATATATATATATATATATATATATATATATATATATATATATATATATATAGTGGTGTACACTGGATTTTTAGATGTTTGAATTTTGACACTTACAGGCATTGTGCAAACTCTAAACTTTTGTGTGTTTATGCTTATATCAAAAAAGAATGTTTTGCAAAGAATTGGGGTGATTAAGACTTGGGAACAAAAAAATCCATATTTTTGGGCCCACCCAGCCCTTAACGTGAGACAACGAGTTTAGAAATAATTTTCTTTACCATTTTTATCTAAATTTATATTCATCAACAAATTTCAAATTTGATGCAATAATCTCTTATTTTTCAAAAACTATGACCATATAAAGTTTTAAAATTTGAGAGGGCTGTAAACATTGCAGGGTCATCAAAACTGAACACCAAGAGATTATTGCATGAAACTTGAAATTTGTTGATGAATATAAATTTAGATAAAAATGGTAAAGAAAGTGTTTCTAAACTCATTGCTCCCACGTTAAGGGCTGGGTGGGCCCAAAAATTAGGGTTTTTTTTGTTCCCAAGCTCTAATCACCCAATTCTTTGCAAAATATTTTTGATATAAGCATAAACATACAAATGTTAGGAGTTTGCACTATGCCTGTAAGTGTTCAAAACTAAACATCTAAAAATCCAGTGTCTGTCTCTATATATATATATATATATATATATATATATATATATATATATATGAATATGATAATTGACTGTTGCTGTCTATATATAGTATATAATAGTTTTTACCTAAGTAAATTAAAAAATTAAAAAAAATAACACAAAAAAAAATAATTAAAATTTGGTAAAAATGCCTTGATTTTTCTTTAAAAACAGCTGTATAAATGTTACTGTAAAACAGTACTCATAAACTCAAAGTACAATAAGACTTAAATTCATGCATCAGTTCTTAATCATAAATAAATATTTTTTTTCCAACTGTTCAAAAGGTCATTGAATTGAAGCTACAAATACTTTAAAAATATAATAAAATAATATAAAAATCACTTAATATAAATTAGGGATGTACCGGAATTCCGCCGGAATATGTGACTTTTAAGTCATTCCGTTTCCGGCTGGAATTACAATGTTTCAGGCCGGAATGCTGGAATTTATTTTTTACTTTTTTTTCAAAGACATTTGACACAGACTGCGTACATTAAACCAAAAAATTATTGTCTTACAGGGCAATGAAGGACTTTAGGTAAACCTATGTAAAAATATATGAAATTCTTAACAAACACAATTTAATTTTAAGTAAAAAGATTGCTACCCCATGCCAAACCCTCAGTCGATGTAGCAGCAGACTATAAGATAGTCGATGTAGCAACACTCCTTGTCAGGCAGCAGGCTATAAGATAATTGATTTATGTAAAAAAAAAGCCAATAAATATTCTTTATTTTTATATTAAAAAGTCATCACTTTGAGCAAGTCTCGACATGAAAGTATAATAAGCGAAAAAATAAAATTATTTTAGATCGCTTAACTGTAGCTTTGCCTAATTTTATATGCAGTAATCACTTATGTAAGGACTTCTAAAAGTTTCAGATATTGTGGTGCAAAAAGAGTTGCTATCCAGTTTTGGGCAACAAACGAGCTCTTTTTTCATCAAAATTTCTACCTGCCTCCGACATGTGACTACATGTTAAATGTTTCTTAACTTTTAATTAGTTAAAATATATATAAGATGCCTAATACAGTATATATTTTAATTCTAACCTAAATGTAAAAATATAAAACAAAGAAATAATTTTAAATATAAATATTATGTAGGTTAAAACTCTCAATAAAATTATCAAGGCAAATAAAAACAACATATTAGATTTAAATGAAACAAGAACTAAATTAATGAAATAGGTTATATATATATATATATATATATATATATATATATATATATATATATATATATATATATATATATATATGTGTGTGTGTGTGTGTGTGTTTATGTAGCCATGATGCTGAGGTGCAGACCATCACTTTTAATATTGAAGGTAAAAAATTATATAAATATAATTCTACTTCCAGCTCGAATTCTGACAGGAATTTTTTCAACAATTTTGGCAATCTGGTTCCGGCTGGAATTCAAAAATTTCAATCCAATACACCCCTAATTTAAATATTAAAAAAATATAATTTCAACAAGAAAATATCTTGAATTCAAAACCAATTCCTTAGTTAATGCACTTTTGGTTAGCAATTTTAAAGCAGATTTCGTTTGTTGCATAGTAATCTAATATTATTAATAACAGTAATAAAATTTAAACACTTAAAATATTATTAGTGAATATGTAAATGATTTATTATTTATCTCAAGCATAGTACATGTCAGGGCTCAAATTAAGCATATTGCTTTATTATATTAAACCGTGATTTGTTTTTACACCTTTGCTATGAGTTTATTATTATTTTTAAATATTTTTGCGATTTGTTTGTTTGTTTTTTTTTTTGTTAATTTTTTTTGGCCATTTTTAAAAGTAATGATTTTGTCTAAGTTTTTTATAAGGGGTCTTAAAGCGTCACACTAAATTTATCTTTTGAATAGAAGTGTGATCTTTGCTCTTCTTGCGAGGAGACTTTATTCAATATAAAATGCTTTTGAGTTAAAATTACTTTAAATCTCTGTGGAATAAATGTGGAAGCCAATAATATTTCAAAGTTATATTTTGTTTGATTTACTGAATGGATAAAGTACATCACAGTAAATTTACCTTTAGACTAAATCAAAACAAACAGTAAAGTTACTGCAGTAACTTACAGTTATTCAACTAGCCATATAAATGTTTCTATTATTTCTTATATGTTGTTAACACATAATAAAGACTTAACAAAAAAATTATTTTAACAAGAAATCAAATAAAATATAAAAACCGCTATACCATTTCTTATGTTTTATTTAAGGCGATATCAAGATTAAACATTTTCTATAAATATGAAAGTTGTTTTTAGGAATTTTATTTAGAAAAGAAATCTATTAAAACAAAAGAATTTTACTCCTCTAAAATTCTCTTATTCAAATAATTTTGTGATTGAAAATGAAAAAAAAATAATTGCAATACCCAGCATAGCAAGAATTGTTGCTGAAAGTTAAACGTATATTTAGCTACAGTAGCAATATCAAATTTGAGAACATAGTGTAAATGAAGAAGAAAGTTTTATTTAAATAGTAAACATATTGTACAGTTAATTATATTTTGTTTCTTAATAATAGTTTTAATAGCAGAAACATTCTATTGCAAACATTAAACCAGTGAATGCCTAAGTTAAAAAAAAATTAAATTATAAAAAATTAAAATTATTAAACTATTTTACTTCTGTTCAAAAAAAATTTTATTTTTAAAAATAATTTAAACACATTCTTTGGATGCAGCCCAAGCCTCCACAACATGTTTGTGTTAAAGAGAATGATAAAAAAAAACAAAAACAATTGGGCTAAATTTTTTTGATCAAAACAAATGAATAAATGCATGTCAAGAAAAATTAACTTTTTTTGCTTAAGTTGAAGTACGCCTTCTCTGTTTTGTTGTAGACCAAATAGTCTTCATAATATACACCATCAATGTTACCAGACCATATAATTTATTCAAGCGCGCTTTATTCTTAAGAGTTTCATTACATGACATCACTGATATTTTCGTTTGTTTACATTACCAATCTTTTAAACAAACAAAAAAATCAATGACATGTAATAAAACTCATAGGAATAAATCGTGGTTGAATAAATTATAGAAATCTTTACAGAAAAAAGGCAAGCTTCGACTAAAACAGGAAAGTTAGTTTTTCTTGGTATGCATTTATTCTTTTGTTTTAATCAAAAATATTTAGCATTTTTTATCATTCCCTTTAATTTAAACACAACATGTCTCGGAGGTTTGGGATCCCTTTAAGGAAATATAATTAGATTTATTAAACCAAATATTTTTGTTTCACTTTTTATTGCAAAACAATTTGCATGAAAAAGCTGAATAAAAATATTAACTTAAAAACCATTTGAATGAAAAACTTAAATATACTTTAATTTTTTATCAGAACAATAAATTATAAAAAATGTGGTATCTAATGTTGTTTTGCTTTGATCTTACTCATTTGGTCTATAGTTATAAAACTGATGTAGTTTTAAGTTTTTAAATTGTTTTGGGTTAAAAGTGTGTAAATATGAAGTTTAAAATTTTATGAGGATGTTTTAATTTATTAATTAAAACCATTCTATTTATTTACTTAACTTTATTTTAAACGCGTTTTATGTTATTAAGGTTATCGAACTTCTATAAACAGGTCCACGAAGTTGTTTTACATAAACACAAGCTCTTTATATTGTTAAAACAACTTTGTTTTAACAATATAAAGATTTATAATGTTAAAACAAAGATACTAAAATTTTTTTTTTCACAATTAGATTTTTTTTGCCTTAAATCAAGCCACGCATGTATAAAGACACAAGAATTTAAATTTTTTAAGTACTTAATTTTATATTAAATTTTTAAGTATTTATCCTAAAAAACCAATATTGAAAATAAACAATGCAACTCAAAAAATGTTTTGATCTAAAAATAACATTATGTTAAAAAATGAAGATCTATATCGTATTATATAATTAAAAATAAAAGTTAAAAAAAATGAAGAAAAAATGAAAACCTGTCTTGAGGTTTGCTCTCATTAATTAAACGACCTAAACGTTCCTTGACATCAGCTCCCCGATTTCTTATGGTGTTTGAAAGTTTATCTACCATTCGTGTCTATAACAAAATATTATCAAATATTCAAATAAAACATGAATGATATATACAAATAAATATTAATGCATACACAAATATTGATTAGTTACAAATACTTACCTTTGGCGACATTGGTGCAGACATTGGTGATAAATCTCCTTTTGAAAGCTCATGACTCTAAAAAGCAAAAATGATATTAAAAAGTTATAAAGATAATATGGTGAAACCTATAAAGATATTTTTTTAAAATATAATAAATACACATTTATACAACTTAAGTCTTGGCCTATTATTATAATATGATTAGATTTTTTGCTTTTTAATCAAATGCAGAGAAAGATGGAGTAAAAATCAATTAAAATAATTTTAAAATGTTTAAAAAGACATGAAATTTGTAAATTATTACCAATATTATACTTTATATACTAATAATAAACTTTCAGAAATTTTATAATAAAAAAAAAACACTAAAATACTGCTTATTTTTTAAATAGTTGCCATTTAATTTCAAATTTATTAAATACAAAAACCCACTGTCCTTTAACTAGATTTGACATTTTAAAAAAAAAAAAAAAATCAATTAAAGCCCTAATTTTCATATGATCTATATTCTCACATTTCCGAAAGGTGTTCACTATGCATATACAAAACCTATATAGAACTTGTAAATAAGCAAACTTAATTATATTAAAATACTGTTACAAAAATAAATTCTTATTAAAAATTCACAAAGTTTGCTACAAACCATTAACAATTACTAGTTTATAAAAACATCTCTAAGCTAACTAATAATTTATTCACATATATAGCTCTTGCAATATATTTTATATAATAATTTATACATTTGTATCTACTTCTTAAATTTTATAAGATTTTATTTAAAACGTATAAATAAACTATTTTTAAACAAACTAGAATAAGTTCTATAGAACTATGATTTTAAAAAAACCATATATATATATATATATATATATATATATATATATATATATATATATATATATATATATATATATATCTATATATATATAAATATATATATAAATATATATTTATATATATATGTATATATATATATATATGTATATATATATATATATATATATATATATATATATATATATATATATATCTATCTATCTATCTATCTATATATATATATATATATATATATATATATATATATATATATATATATACATATATATATACATATATATATATATATATATGTGTGTGTAAATATATATATATATATACATATATAAATATATATATATACATATACATATACATATATATATATATATATATATATATATATATATATATATATATATATATATATATATATATATATATAGATCCCTTAATATGCGAAAGTTTTTTCCATATTTTGTTGACAATATATATCTATATCTATATATATATATATATATATATATATATATATATATATATACATATATACATATATATATATATATATGTGTGTAAATATATATACACATATATACATATATAAATATATATATATACATATATATATATATATATATATATATATATATATACATATATAAATATATATATATATATATATATATATATATATATATATATATATATATATATATATATATACATATATAAATATATATATATACATATATATATATATATATATATATATATATATATATATATATATATATATATATATATATATATATATATATATATATATATATATATATATATATATATAGAACCCTTAGATGTTGTCCGAAAAGTTTTTCCATATTTTGTTGACAAAAAGTAAAAATTAAAATGCAAGACCGAATTTTTTTTTTAATAATGATAGACTGCCTGCCCCAACCAAACCCTCAGTCGATGTAGCAGCACTCCCTTGCGGGTCAGGCTATTTGTGAGTCGATGTAGCAGCACTCCCTTGCGAGTCAGGCTATAACCAAATATTTGGACAATCCAACAAACAACAGAATACTTTTCTGTATCAAAGTCAATTGGTAAAAAAAGTGCGTAAACTAAAGGCGTCTAAAAGTAACTTAGGGGAGTGTAAAAAAATTACTTGAAATAAGATGTCATAAGCGCTTAAAACAAATATCTAGAATTTTTGATTTGTTTTGACGAATATTCTCGGATTTTCCCAGGTAAGAAAGAATTTTTTTCAGTTAAAATCGTTGGTCAAAAACAACATACCCAAAAGCGATTATTACTTGTAAATCTAAAAGAGCTACATTTAAAATTTCTAAAAACAGGAAAGAAAATAGGATTCTCAAAGTTTTGTCAGCTTCGTTCAAAATGGTGTGTAACAGTAGACAGTGCATCTGTGTGTCTGTCAACACCAAAATTCAAAGTTGATTACTTATGCAGTGCCCAGTAACATTAAATATAAAGAACTTTTATCAAAAACAGCATGTGACATTGAAAATCGCAGCTGCATGCTTCATAGTTGTGATAAAACTATAAAACTCTTACCAATCTATGTCATCATTTTCAAGACCACGGAATACATGCAGAGCGGCGTTTTTTTGCAACAATTCATGGTAAAAATTCATCTAATGGCATTGGTGGGACTGTAAAACAACTTGTAGCAAGGACTAGCCTGCAAAATAACCAAATATTAACTGTCAGTAAAATGTTTAAATGATGTACTGAAACTCTAGTTAATAATCGGTATTAAATTCATTAGTATTTCTGAAACTAATATAACAAATCATATAGAAAATGCTAAGCTTGATGACCACTACTCTAATTCTAAAAGATTTCAATTCATCGTAAAATATGTATCATCACACATGTGTGTATATATATATATATATATATATATATATATATATATATATATATATATATATATATATATATATATATATATATATTTTTTTTTTTTTTTTGACACGACTGTTTAAATGTTTTAGAAATGATTTAGAAATATGCTGAAAAAAGAAATGCTAAGCTAAACTCTTTTTTTTTTTTTTTTTTTTTTTTTAATTTTTGTTTTTTGTTACAATTAAATTCCATAATATAATACAAGATACTCTTATTCTTTCAAAAATAATCCAGTTATAAATATAAAAAAAAAATCAAAGACAAAATAATAAGAGATAGTTATACAAAAATATATAAAAACGCGGGAAACTTGCAGAAGACCATTAGGTCTTATCATCAAGAACCGTTGTAGTAGTTATGTTTTTACAATATTAAATTCCTATAATATTGTTACAAGCAAAACTTAATTAACTAAGGTAAATAGTATTAACACCAAAAACATTCAATGTAAAAAGACAAGAACAAATACAAATAAACTCTAACTTGGAAGAAAATTGAAAATAAAAAAAAAAGCTAAATGAAAAAGAAAACAATTCCTTACAAAAGAGAAAATATGTAAGCACTAAAATAAAATTAAAAAAATCAAACTTGAAACTAAAATTACATCTTAAGTTGTGTTTGAAAGAAATACTTTAAAATTTATCTTTTGAAATGTTTTATTAAAGTTAACCAAAACGCTTTTAGAAGTTACTTCTAATGATTGTTTAATAAATGAACAAATTTTATTTAAATTGTTAAAATTTGTTAGTTTTTTTTTTTTTCAACATCTTCGCTTCTAACAAGGCTGCAAAGAACCACTACTAGAGTTGGAAGTTACTAGAAGAGAAAAGATGAAGGTTGAAGAGCAAGATAATGATTGACAGACAACTTAAAGATTGCAAATTATATGAATCAGGAAAGCAAGATGAAGGAAGCGAATTCGAAAGAGCTAATGTTCGTGGAAAAAAACTAGACAAATAAGAGTTTTTGGAGAACTTAAAAACGTCACAGAAAAAGGATGAGGCTTAATTTAATGACGAGTAACACGAAAATGAATTTAAATAAATGGCACAAGAGACTAGCTCTTTAGAGCAGTGCTTGTTGTAGTATCTGTAGAATAGAGAAAGAGAAGCAACATTACAACGATGTGATAATGGTTTTAGGTTGGCTGCAAGAGCATGTCCAACTATGTTGACGATGCGTTTTTGAACCTTGTCTAAAAGAGAATGGGCATCATTTGAAAATCCGCCCCAGATACGGCAACAGTATTCCATACAAGGCTAGATTTGAGATTTATAGATTTTTTTATAGAAGATTTGAAAAGACCGGTAACAATTGATTATCTACAGTACGGACTGCCAACTCTAAAAAAATACGAAAAAATGACAAGCGCGTAAAGAAGCAGGAAAAAGCAACAATGAAAGCTTTCAATCAAAAAAGCTTTCAAACAGCAACTAGGAATTTTAGTCGACATGCCAAAGCAAGGGTTAGGCAGCACGAAGGACGGAAACACCGCTCGGCGTTTCTTTGAAAACACTCAAACGTCATCCTTGATAATTTGTGTTTCCGAAGAATTAATCCCCCGTTTTCAAATAATTTTGCAAACAATTTCGAGTGGACATGAAGTTGACGTTGAAAAGTTTCGAGGTTAGCCCTTAGCAACTGCAAGACACTTTATCAAAGAATATCCCTGGTACAACATGCCAACATTAGTACATAGATGCTGATCCACGGACCAGACATTATTTCTTCGGCCAGTTTACCCATTGGTCAACTGTCCCAGGATGCTCAAGAATCAACCAATAAGTTAATAAAGCGATATGGTTTGGGTTTTTCTCGAAAGTTTTCAAGAGCTAAGACTATGGAAGACGTGTTCAGGAGATTGTTGGCAACCACAGACCTCTACATTTCATCTCTACGAAAATCAACACCAAAAAAATTGAGGACTTTGTTGCCAGAGGCTGTTGCCCTCTTGGTTCCTGTAGCAGAAGATTATGAAGACTCTGAGGCCGATGCCGAGGAAACAGACTTTGAATATAATGAAGATTTCACCAAAGAGACAGATAAAGATTAAAAAGAACCAAAATTTTTGTAACTGAAACAAAATGTTTTTTTTTCTATATTTAACACCATCTTCCATTGATCCATTTTTTAGCATTTATGGACACATTAGATCCATAAATGCTAAAAAATTCCTTTTTATTTTTTTTGTGCAAATTCTTCATTTATGGCCTGAAAGAACCCTTAAAACCCATTTATGAACAATTTAAACAATTTTTTAATGTCCGCCATATTGGATCCGCCATTTTTTTTCCTTTTTTTTTTCAGCGAATTCTTAATTAGTAACTTTAAAACATATTTGCCATGAAATTTCAGGCAAATCATTCAACGTTTTTATATTTTGACCAGCTTTTTCAATATCTGACCCACTGTGCAACGGATCAATTGTTGGTAGAGTTCGTATTGTTGGGAGTTTCCTTTTTGGCATTAGTGTATTTGCAGAAAATAGAAAAACTGATGGTACAGCATTCAAATATAAAATTGGTTTATAATGATGATCAACACTTGAAATATTTTTATCTGATATACAACAATTATAGTCTGATTCTAAAAAATGGTTGCTACGTATACAAGTATATTTAGTTGGGATAAAATTTTTACGTTTCAAAACAACAATCATTTACACATTTCTGAATTTTTAATAGGAAGTTTATGATGCCGCCTTTTACATATTTGCTAGAACATCTATAAGCAGCACAAAAATTAACCATTTTATGATGAAGTTACTAAAAGAAATATCTAATTAAAATGAATACTAAAGCAAATTAACAGAAATTATGGATATAACTGTTTATATTATATGATATATAGACCGTTTTGCCTGATGTAAATGGCCGATTGTAAACAAAAAATCAGCTTAACTCGCAGCTTATAAAAAAACCCGGTGTAGTATGAAATTTTTACTCCCACTTTTTTTTACTCCCAAAAATCTGATATGAAATTTTTACCGTGAAAAACGCGAATGAGATTTTTACTCTCTTTATGAGATTTTTATTCTCTTGAAATGTTTTTACCGTTATGTTTATATAGCGCTATTAAAAGATAAACTTTTAATAATAATTTTGTTAACTAACATTTTAAGTTACATATAGTAGCATATAATTTTTTAAAAATAATTTATTTCCTACATTTCAATATAAGGAATTAAAATCATAATGGAAGTAAAAATTGTTTTATTATTTTAATTAAAACGGATTAAGTACGCACGTATCTGTAAAATTTATATTCTATTCCCGATAGTGATAAATTTGTTTTAAACTTATAGAACATAAATAAATTTGTTTTAAATTTTAACCTAATATTAAATGAGTTTTTTTCCCCTTGACAGCCTTGAAAAAACGATATTTAAATTGTTATGGAAAATAGTGCGAAAAAACCCATACCTTACCATAAATATGGGCACAAATGCTAGGAATATTGAACATTACATCATATTACATATTTTGGAAAGAAAATTATATTTTGGAATGAAAATACTAACAAAGAAATTATTATAATTTATTTGTTTGGTCCTAGAAATTAAAGCAAATAAATTTAAATTATTCAAGGAACTTTTGCTCTGTCATAGTATATAATGCAGTTAGCAAACCTTTAATAGTAAATAACTGAGAGTAAAAATCTCATAAAGAGAGTAAAAATCGCATACACGTTTTTTACTCCGCGGTTAAAATTTCATATCAGATTTTTACTAGGGAGTACAAAAAAGTTTTGTACTCCCTAGTAAAAACGTATTGCCGATTATATACCAACACAACACGAACCTAAACATTTTGTTATTCCAACATCGCGCCAACAAACTTACACCAACGGTGCACCAATCTAAGGTCAACGTAGTTTAAAATCCATAATGCCTATATGTTGCCAACTGTAGCAGTTTGTTTAAGCCAACGTTGCGCCAACAATTTAACACCAAGAGTAGGCCGACATTTTGCCAACAACGCTGAGAATATAAGCCGCCAACGTACGGACAATGGATAGCCGATCATATGCCGATACAATGCCAACCTACGGCCAACCAAAGCACTTCGGTGGGACAACAATCACAAATACATTGGGCTAACGTTGGGCCTTCTAAGTTGTGCTGCTCGAGATATACAGTATTGGACAAAACATTTGCAACCAACATCGAACAATGCTAAAAAGTGTTCCTAATTTTACATGTCTTAAAAACGAAACGAACTATACTACCACAGCAAACAGTTCAGGAGTCTGGAGTCATAGCATGCCATGACATGAGCAATCAGCTGACAGCTGACAGCACACAGGCAGAATTTCGTTGACAAATGCCATTTTGCAGCGGGCAAAACAAGTGCAACTTTTTTGGTTTGTTTCATTTTCTTAAGTCTGGTCCGTGTCAACGTCACGGAAGTTTTTTAATAATTAAAGGAAGTATCCAGAAGTTTCCAGAAGCATGCTGAAGCTTCCAGAAATTTAATCATCACAAGGTAAATGTAACACAGTAAGCCTAGAGAAGCGTGATTATTTATTTTTATTATTTTTATGGCTTCAAGTGCAGCTCCCGACAGTCTTGGATTGGAACTAAGAAAGAAAATTATTGGCAATTACGTAAGTGGAATGTACCAAAAAAGTATTTGTGATAAATATCGCGTGAAAAAATGGACCGTATCAAGACTACATATATCGTTCTACGGGAAAGTTGGCAGCAAATAACAAAGATGGAAGACCGCGTTCCACCACTTCTAGAGAGGATTCTATGATCGTCAGATCCGTCAAGAAGGATCCCTGGATATCATCAGTCGAGATACAAAAGCAATTAGAGCTGCCTGTATCGGACCGAACAATCAAATGACGTGCTGTTGAAGCCGGATTGTTTTCTCGACGCCCTGCAAAGAAACCGCTGATTTCACTAAAAAACCAGAAGAAAAGACTCCTTTTTGCTACATCTCATATTGACTGGAATGTGCAGAAATGGCGAACTGTCCTGTTCAGTGATGAATCGAAGTTCAACATCATTGGGAGCGATGGCATTTGCCGTGTACGTTAACCGGCCGGAAAACGCCTCGATTTACGTTACTGTCATAAGACCGTGAAGCATGGTGGAGGCAATTTAATCGTCTGGGGGTGTTTTTCTGCTAACGGTCTAGGTTAGACACACTGCAAAAGTAAACACACTGCAAAAGTAGTCAAGCAGTGGTTTCAAGACAACCGCCTATCGGTGATGGATTGGCCGCCTCAATCTCCGGATCTCAACCCTATCGAGAACCTGTGGGAGATCGTCAACCGCACAATTAATCGTGAAGGTGTTCGTAATAAGGATCAACTGTTTAAACAAATCCAAAAGGCCTGGGCAGCGATTCCACAAAGTTTCATTGATCACCTGATCGAATCTATGCCTCGAAGATGCAAGGCTGTGATCGACAACAAAGGATTCGCCGCAAAATATTAATAGCGAAATACAGCGTGGTCAACATTTTGTCGAGTTGCACTTGTTTTGTCCAGAAGGAAATCAACTTTTTTTAATACTTTTGATTAATTTATTAATTTTTGTGTACAAATAATGAACTTTGTGATGAATAAAACTTGAAGAACTTTGTCTCTAAACAGTTACATAGTTATTTTTCTAAATTGAAAAAATGCAGCACTTTTATATAAAGAAACTAAATTAGCGTTATTTGGTTGCACTCGTTTTGTCCGATACTGTATATATTTCAGATGGAGAAAAACTATAAAACTAGATATAATGTTGAAGAAGCTCTCCATTGTATTTTATTTTTTTGCTCTGATTCTGAGCTATCTGATTTGGAGGATGATGACAACGAAAAACCTGATTTTTCACTCGAAAGGATGAATGATGATAAAGTAGCAAATATTGATAGTGATTGAGATAATAATGTTGAAAGTGATAACGAAAGTGAAACTGATAATTGTATGCAGCTGAAACATATCTTTCAATGGAGAAAAAAAGAAATTCATCTATCAAATTTTGAGTTTTCTAGGGCTGTTTTTAGTCAACCACCCCAATATTTTGATGAAATGACTCCATTGACTTTTTTTCATGTTGTTCTGGAATAATTCTGTAACTAATGCACTTGTAGAACAAACAAACCTTGATAGTGTTTAGAAAAATGTAAAATTTATGAACACAAATAAAGATAAAATAGATAAGTTTCTTGGTATGCACCTGATGATATCAGTTATACTATTACTAGCTTGCCACATGTATCGGGCAAAAGAAACAAAATATGCCCCTAATGGTCTTTTCTATGTCAAGAAATCGATATAAACAACTACGCCACTTTTTCCATGCCAATGACAATACAAAGAAAGATGATGTTGCTTGTAATAAAAATAAACTGTTTAAGAAGCAACCAGTTCTGATAATGTGAGGAAAAATTGCATTTCTATTGAAATGCAATTTTTATTTTAATTCCTTTCCATAGAAATTATATTTCTATGGAAAGGAAAAATAGAGTAAACAGGAACAAATAATTCCTGCTAAAACCAAATTTAGTGTTATACGTCAGTACATTGCAAACGAGTCAGTAAAAAAGCAGTTCGAAAATTTTGTTAGAGTTGGCGCATCTGGTATCATGAATAATTTTTTTTTTGTATTCTGAAGCCAATAGAAATATGAAATAAAATTTGGAATATGTTGTAAGAAAGCTTTGCAAAATACTTCCAAAAAAGATAAACCGAAAACTATTTTTTGACAAATGGTTTACATTTTTGGATCTGCGCTTGAAGCTAAAAGCTGATGGAATTTTAACCACAGCAACAATTAGATCTAACATAGTTAAAAAAATGTCCACTCTCAACAAAGAAAGAACTAAAAAAAAGGGTATGGGAGCAGTTGCTATTTCACAGTTATCAATTCAGGATTGGTTTTGGTAAGATGGTTTGACAACAACTTGAAAAAATGTGTTCAACTTGTTTCTACATTCTCAACTCTTATTTCATTATCAAGTGTTAAAAAATGTAATCGAAAAAATAAATCACATGTTAATGTTTCCTGTCCTGAAGTTATAAAGGAGTATAACAAGTTTATGGGAGGAGTTGACTTGCTAATATGCTGACTTGTTGGTATCTCTTAATCTTTGTCGACTGGATATATCGCAGTCTAGTCGGGCATGTAGTACAAAATGCAAAGTAGCTCTTCGCCTGACTCAGAACAAAAATTGTTTCCATGGGTTTCACAAAATAACTCCTTCAGGTATTTAGAGTGGTACAACTTCATCACGTATTAATTAGGAATGAAATAATGTATGTAACCAGCAATAACTTTGCTATTTTTGTGTTTATCTACTACGTTTATGCAATATGTTTTAATCTGGTTAAAAAAAATTTAATAATTTTTACTTTCTTTTTTTTATAAATTATTTAGGTACTGCCTAACCATGGTCAAACCTATTGTGTCATAATTTTAGAAAAAAAATAAATTTATATTTCTATTATTTTAACCCTAAACTGTTGTGAAAGTTTTACTACATATTTTTTTCAAGTGAATTTTATAATTCGGCTCATAAAGGGATCCCATATTGTTTTATATCAGTAGGGTTATGAAACTACTAATTTAAAAATCTGTTATTAGAAATTAAAAAAATGGATTTATATCACACCTAAATTAAGACTAGGAAAGAATTCAAAAATGGAGGGTAAGCTTAGGCAACATTACTAATAACTTGAGCAATTTGACATTACTAATAACTTGAACATTTTGAGCAAAAAAACAATCGACTTAGAAAATAGATATAGACGAAATAACCTCCGATTAGATGTAGTAGAAGAAAAACCGAATGAAACCTAGACTGATTGTGAAGATACAGTAAAAGATATTTTTAAAAACCAACTTAAAATAAACAGCGAAGTAGTTGTAGAAAGAGCACATAGAGTAGGAAAAACAAGAGATAGCAAAATACCCAGAACAATAGTTCTGAAACTCTTAAACTATCAGGACAAGAACAGAATTCTAAACGCCGTTAAAAACTTGAAAGGTACTGGTGTGTTTATCAACGAAGATTTCGCGAAGGAAACGATCGCGAAGGAAACGATCGAGAGTCGCAAAAAATTATGAGAAGAGCTCAAACGATTGCGCGGTGAAGGTAAGTATGCTATTATTAAATATGATAGAATTTTATGCAGAGAATTTAGAAACCCTATCCCTTACACTAAATTTTAAAAAGAAACTTTTCTAAAATGAATGATCTGATAAATTAAAAAGAATAATAAAAATGGCTGGAATAAGTGATTTTGAATTTATGAGGTTTAACTTTACTGAACTGAATTCTGATGAAAATATAAACCCTATTATAAAAAATTGCTCGGATTGCTTAAATCACTATCCATGCGAATTAGAAGGGTTTCATTTTAAAAATGTTTATGACAAAAGTTTAAATAAAATTAGAATTCTACACGTAGATATTCGAAGTCTTAATAACAATTTTAAAAAACTTCTTAACTTGTTAGATGAAACAAAAAATCGTTTTAATATAGTTTGTTTAACTGAAACGTGGATTTCGAATGACTTAGAACAAAGTATTTTTAGAAAAGGTATTAAAGAAAAAAAAAAGAGTTTCATTATTGGGGACCTAAATATGAATTGTCTTCTGTATAATGAAGATAACAAAATTAAAAACTTTTATGACTCCTTTTTTGAAACGGGTGCAATACTGACCATTTTCCAATATTTTTTACACTTAATTCAAAATATGAAAATAAAAATAAATCAATCAAAATTAAAACACGCACTTTTAACCATACTAATATAAACCAGTTTAAAAACCAATTATCGTTACTGCACTGGAAGCATATTAACTTCAATGACAATGCAGACAAAATTTACGATAATTTTTTTGAAACCTTTTACTCTGTATATGATGCAAACTTCCCTATTATTGAAAGAACAATAACTCCAAAAAATATAAACATTCCTTGGGTAACAAGAGGATTTAAAAAATCATCCAAGATAAAACAGAAGCTGTATGTAAAATATCTCAAAACAAAATCAGCTTCAAATGAGAAAATATATAAAGATTACAAATATCTATTTGAAAAAGTTCGTAAAAATTTGAAAAAAAATTACTATTTAAAACTCCTAGATAAATTCAAAAATAACTCAAGACGCATTTGGCAAGTAATGAACAAAATGAGTGGTAGACGAAAGAAATGCTCAGGTTCTCTCCCCCAGATGATTATTGTTGATAGCAAACGTATATGTGATCCAAGAGATATAGCTCACGAGTTTAACAAATTTTTTATTGACATCGGTCCTAAACTAGCAAATAAAATTGCTTTTACCAAAGCAAAATTTAACGATTTTCTATTACAGATGGATAATTGCTATGGTTCCAACGAATTATATTCAAAACTATCTTTTCAAGAATTTTTCTGAAAAGATTGTTCTGCATTCAAATCACTAAAAAAAAACAAAGCAAGCGGAGCAGATAACATAAACGGTAATATAGTTATAGAATGTTTTGAACAATTAAAAGATATTCTTTTTAAAGTATATGGAGCGTCTATCCATCAAAGAGTATTTCCTAACCGATTAAAAATTGCAAAAGTTACCCCTATTTTAAAAGAGGGAGATCAAAAAAATATCAGTAATTATCGTCCTATTTCCGTCCTCTGCACATTTTAAAAAATACTAGAACGCATTATGTACAATAGACTATACAATTATTTTCTTTTTAATAATTTGTTATACGTCAACCAATTTGGTTTTAAAATAAACAATTCTACGGAACATGCAATTATCCAATTTGTACGTGAAATTTCAAATTCTTTTGAAAAATCTAAATATACTTTAGGTGTTTTCATCGACCTATCGAAAGCATTCGATACTGTCGATTATCAAATTTTGATACAAAAACTGAAATACTATGGAGTAAATTACAAAGTCATAAAATGGTTCAGAAGTTATTTATCAAACAGTTTGTTTTTAGTAATAATAATAATTCTAATGAGTTTCTAAATAGTTTGTTTTTAGTAATAATAATTAAACAGTTTGTTTTTAGTAAACAGTTTGTTTTTAGTAATAATAATTATTCTAATGAGTTTCTAAATATTCCATGTGGCGTTCCCCAAGGCTCCATTTTGGAACCACTGTTGTTCTTGATTTATATAAACGACAAAAATAAAGCCTCAAATTTAATGAGTATCATGTTTGCTGATGATACCAACTTATTTCTTTTCAATAATGATATTTACAAACTCTTCTCTAGCGTGAACGAGCAACTTTAAAATATATCCAAGTGGTTCAAATGCAATAAACTAACTCTAAACAGTAACAAAACAATATGGATTCTGTTCCATCCTGTCTCAAAAAAAGCTTATTTACCCCCAAACATTCCTAAAATTATTATTGATGATACTGAGATAAAAAGACACTATGTCACAAAGTTTTTGGGTGTTTTCTTGATAAAAACATCACATGAAAAGCACATATTGACTATATTAGCACAAAAATTTCCAAAAGCATTGAAATTTTACATAAATCCAGAACATATTTAAGTAAAAAAAATTTAACCCAACTCTACTACTCATTTATACATAGTTATTTAAGTTATGCAAATATTGTATGGGGAAGCACAGAAAAAGTAAGTTACAATGTCTTTACCGCTGTCAGAAGCATGCGATCCGTTTAATTAATTTTGCGGATCGATACACTCATTCCAAACCTTTTTTTATTGAAATGAAAATTCTCAATATATATAAACTTAATGTGTTTAATGTCTTATGCTTTATGTATTTGTGGAAAAATGACTTGTCCTTATCTGTCTTTAAAGATCTCTTTTGTGAAAAACCAATAAATAAATATACACTTAGAAATAATTTTCTCATATATGAACCTTTTTGTTGAATCAAGTTTAATAAGTTTTGTATTGCTTATCGCGCACCGTATCTTTGGAATAAGATTGTTTTGTCAAGTTTTGATATATTTCACACTTATACCACTTTCAAATATAAACTGAAAAATTTTATTTTATCTATTGATGACGTAGTCAAGTACTTCTAATTGATACTTTGTAATCTTTGTTTAGAACTTTTATTTTATTGTAAAATACGCTTTATGAAACGCTTTAACTTTTGTTTTTATCTTAAATATAAATGATATAGATTCTATATATAGTAACGTCAGATTTATTTACACTGTTAATTGAAATTTTTTTTATTCATTTTTGTTTTGCTGTAAAATGTCTAAAGCCGTAAAAGCTTCTGATGATAAGATCATTATGATCTTCTTTCAGATGCCTTGTTTGTTTGTTTGTAAAATACGACAAATGTAAACGAGCAAAAAAAAAAAAAAAAAAACTTACATAAACTGCCTATTAAGAAAAGAATCCAGAAACGGTGGGCTAACCTAATGCAACATTATTAATATTATTCTACATAAACTTTCAATCAAAATAAGAAAAAAATCTAAAAATGAAGGGCTATCCTTGGGAAAAACGACAGTATGCAGGTGAGTGCCAAGTCTTATGGCTTACCTTCTCGTAGTTAGTTACTTTGTTAAGTAATTTAGTCTTAAATGTCATTTTGATAAATTTTTGTAAAAAGCAAGGATATCTTTGAAATGTTATCAAGCAATGATGGACATTAGCAACACAATTCTCAACGTTTAAGAAAAAAGCTACAACATGCAGGTCTTTAAAATAAAATAATCAACACACTCTAGACACTAAAACTTATAGTATTTTTACAGACTCAGTGTCTTTTTATCGAAACTAGAATACGACTTTCTAAGCTGCTTGACACCTTGCAACATCTACACCCTTACCTCAGGATCTGTTGTAATGGTTGTTGCAAAATCAAAATGTTGAGATACGACTTGATACGACGCTCCGCTGCATAGTTGACAACTTTTACTGTGCAAATCAATTGTTCTGCAACTTTAAATTTATGGTCCGAGTGCCATTGCTAAACTGGTTCGAAAATCCAGTCAGTGCTCACTTTTAAAATAAGAATTTAAAATTCGCTGCTTTTTTAAATCAAAACGTCGCGTTGCTTATCATTTCTACCAGTTCAAAAAATCGTGACACGTAGCAGGACTCGATAAAAGTGAACTAGAACTAGAAAAACGTTAGTATCTCGCGAATGCAAAATGCATTTTTAAAATAGGTTTTCTATTTGCAACGTCTTTGACATGCAGAGTTAACAGAGTTTCATCCATCGATAGTTTTTTCAAAAACTTTGCTTACCTAAGTTAGCACAAATTTAATTTTAAAAAGAAGAATCATTTTTATAGTAACATCTCTAAAATCTATTAAAAAAAAAAAAAAAAAAAAAAAGAATAACTGTTTTTTACTTTCATTTCCACATTAATTTTAAAAGTTTTTACAAATGCTACGAACATTTACAAATACTAACACAAACGTACATGGTGACCACAAATACAATAATTTAAGAAATTCGCAGTTTATATACAACAAAATCTACGCACATGCTTATAGAACCCCATAGAATCCTTTACCAACTTAAAAAAATTTAGAGATTACGCAATTTAAGAAATATCGCTGGTCTATATTTACATAAAAATCGTGATTTGGAACCAGTCGTCGCAATGTGAATTCGTATAAACTATTTTCACTTGAACCTGGTAATTATTCAAAAAATTTAAATATTTTCCCTAAATTATTCCAAAATAAGCAAAAAATTATTCATAATAAACATTCTGAATTTGAAAATTGAAAGAAACATCTTTCAATTGACTTTAAAAAACATTCATCATGTAGAGTTTTGAAATGACATTCCTTTCAATTGTTCTTTTCATTTCATTCATATAATTAAAAGATATCATTTTAAAGCTATTTAAATAAAATTATAAATCATAAAGTTCGAGTTTAAAACGCATTTATATTTAAAAATAATTTTTAAGTCTTTCCTCGAAAGTTTTAAAGATTTTTTTAAATTAACTAAATATGAAGAAATATTTCGCATTTATGTAAGAACATTAAAAACAGGCTTTTCATACATGATTAAATGGTATAAAAGAAGACATATAGGAATTAGCAATATCGCTTAATATATAAAATAATAAGTATTTTTAAAGTCACCGACCGAAATACGAATAAGTAGGACAAGATAATTCTGATTGAGACACGGTTTGAAAAGCAGGGCGGTGTAAAGACGTCCCATAAGATTGTGAACACGGAGAAGGAATACGACTCATACAACAGTGATTACAAGAGACATGTTGGTTAGACAAGGTGTTTCCGATGTGCATTCCAACGTATTCAGAACGGCCACTACATAAATCAGCGTGAAAAGCACTTGAAACAGAATGATTTGATGGCACGTTCATTGTTTGTTGCCGCAAAGCGTTTGATACAGGAGATATATAACACGAAGGATACATATGTTTTGTTGAGGATGTTAAAGATGGAACTATTGCAACAGGACTAAAAGAGTTTAGGGAAGGAACCAAAGACGGTAAAGATGTTACAAACTCTTGATGAGAATCAAAACCTTGACTAACAGGCTCTTGTTTACAGACAACTTGTTCTGCTGTTGGATGGAGATATCGCAAATCCATAAATGCACTTCCTAATAAATGAGTATTTCTTTCAGTAAATGTACTTTGCGGACTTCTTAAATTATGCAATACCGGTAGTTCTCTTAAATTTCGAGATTGTACAGGACTCGGAGTTTCTGCCACACATTTTCTAGAGTTATATGGAACAAACTGCCAAGCCTTTCCAACATCATAGTGATTAAATCTTCCTTCGTTTCTTTTACTAAGATGCATATCACAACTAAACGACATGTCTTCTTCGCTTTCACTAGTGCTTGATATTGTGATCACGCTTAAAGGAGACGAAGGACTATCTTTAATAAAAATAGGCGAAGTTCTTTGACAACAACGCGGATGCTCATTAGGGGAAATACAAAATGACGTCATGTAATGTTCAGGAGTATTATTAGCACTTAGATGAAATTGCCAAATAGGAAAAGGAACAGGATTCCACATGCTCCATGATGGAGCAACAGAACTTGTATTAACTTGCTTTGGATGTGTATCAACAGCACGAATCCAAGAGTTATTGTGGACTGGACTACCTACTTGATCGTCTGACATATAGCCTCCATCTTCTAGGGAGTTTTGCCACGATGTTGGAGGCATAGGAATTGTTGAAGCAGGGGGTGCTTGCTGCATCCTAAGAATATCAAATTTTGTGTTTTTTATATACTTCGTATATAAAAAGTGTATAAAAAACATATTGAGAACTAATTTGCAAAGATAATTGCAATTTCTAAAATAAAAATAATATAGCATAACTTAAGCGTTAAAATTAAATAACAAAAAGTACTTTATGAACGGTTCTCTCATTGAATAATAAAACGGAAGCCTTTGTAATGAAGAAACTGATGCTAGATACTGTGACTAAATTAGAAAAAAAAAAGTCACAAAACATTTTTTAACTGCTTAATAAACATAAAAAAAACTAAAAATATTTTTAAATATTAACAAATTATTTTGCATGAACATATTAATAAAAAACATGATATCTAACGTATTAGTATATATATATATATATATATATATATATATATATATATATATATATATATATATATATATATATATATATATATATATATATATATATATATACACATATATATATATATATATGTATATATATATATATGTATATATATATATAAATATATATATACTAATACGTTAGATATCATGTTTTTTATAACATATATATATACATATACATATATACATATCATCCCCATTGCTGAAAACACCAATTAAGTCGAAAAATTATTTTTTCAAAAAAAATATTTTTATGAATAAAAAATATTATTTAAATTTTCGACTTAAGCGAGGTTGTAAGCTAAGGGATGATATATATATGTATATGTATATATATATATATATATATATATATATATATATATATATATATATATATATATATATATATATATATATATATATATATATATATATATATATATATATATATATATTAGTAGTAGAAAATCACTTAACAAAATTTTTTTCCATTTAACACTGTGTTTCATCAACAAAGATTCATTTCTGATGAATCTTTGTTGATGAAACACAGTGTTAAATGGAAAAAAATTTTGTTAAGTGATTTACTACTACTAATATAATTGCTCTGTTCTTTTAAGAACATTGAGCACTCTATTGTGTAGAATACTTTTTAAAGTATATATATATATATATATATATATATATATATATATATATATATATATATATATATATATATATATATATATATATATATATATATATATACATGTATATACATATCTATACATATATACATATATAAATACATATATATAAGACAGTTTTTTACTTATAAAAATGCGTTTATTAATAAAACTATATTTTGATCAATAAAGAATTTATTCCTTGCAATTATTTAAAAGAAAACTTTAAAAAACACTTAAAGTAATTCAAGGTTTGAATTAGGCGATTGCAAAATGAAAAACCCGGAAAAATAACTGGCCTTCAAAAGTTTAGTTCATGCAAAACCATCTAATTTGTTTTATAAGGGGCGAATCAACTTAAATTTGTGAGCAAAAAAGTTATAAAAAATAAAAAAAACTTACGACTACAAAAGTCGTAACACTCTAATAACTAACTGCATTATAAAAGCAATAGTGTTATTACTTTTATAATGCACTTATAAGATTTATAATTCATTCTTTGTTCAAACAACATAAGTAATCTTAAATTTTAATTGAAGTAGAAAAGCATCTAGAAAAATAGAGTGGATATTCAAATAATATTTAAAACTTATTGAGGAACTAAAACAACTTTATAAAAATGTACTGTATAAATGTTATTATGAAAAACGTTACTAATGGTCCATATAAACGAACGTTAATTTTAAAATCTTTTAAAACTAATAAAATCTTTTTATTGATTGATTTTTAATAATATTTATATATCCACTTTATTATTTCTAGATCTACTTTGGTTAAAGTTTGGAATTAATAATGTTGTTTGAACAAAGAATGAAGTTTAAAAGTGCTTTATAAAAGTAATAACACTTTTTAACACTATTATAATATATTACTACTATAGTTTTAATTATATTATAATGCAGTTAGTGACACACATAGTGAGTTAGTGACTAGAGTGTTATTACTTTTGTACTCGTAAGTTTATTGCTTTATTTTGTTTTTTATAGCTTTATCGCTGACAAACTTATTATAATTTGCTCCTTGAAAACTTAATTTTAGTTTTCAAGGAGCAAATTTTAATTTTAGTTTAAACAAAGCAGTGTACTTGCTTTGTTTAAACTAAAATAAAAAATAAAAATCATTAGTTTCACACATAAATATACAAAAAAAAAACTTTTACACTGGACTACAGATTATCATAGCGGACAACTCAAATGAGAAATTTTTTTCAAAAAACCAGAAGATACACCGCTAAAGTTATATATTATATAACTTAAATATAACTATGAACGCGTGTTTAAATAACATCTTTGAAGTCACACTGAAATAGCCTACTGCTGGTGGCTTCAATACATGCATCTTATAGCCTGCTGCTGCAAAGGAGTGCAGCTATATCAACAGAATGTTTGGCATGGATTAGGGTTAGGGTTTCTTTATTTTTATTATTCTTTATTTTTTACTTCTTTTTCTGAAAATTCCATATAAATTAATAAAACAAAAATGGGGTAAGGATTTGTTAAATAAACACTTCATAGTATGTGTGTGTATGTGTGCATACATACATACATACATATATATATATATATATATATATATATATATATATATATATATATATATATATATATATATATATATATATATATATATATATATATATATATATATATATATATATATGTATATATATATATATATAGCGTGGAAAATAACAATCAGTCAATGATCAACGACCGCCTCAAATGACTAAAATTTTGACCTCCCAGAATGAACTCTTGCCGATCATGGTTGGCCGGTTGAAAAAATTTATGATTTTGAAAAATGTTCGACAAATAATCAGGATATTATTTGGAAAAACTATACATTAATACTAAAATTTAATAAAACCATATAAAGTTTGAAAAAACTTTTAAAACAGTTTTATTTGTATACAATATGCTTTTTTGACAAGTGTGTGACCTAATCTATATCTATTAACTTTGCTTCACTTATTAATATTAGGTCCATTTTTTTTTCTTAAATGATAGACATTTTTATTATATTATATTATTAAAAAAAATTTCATACATTATTTTAATAAAAATATAATAATATATAACAATTACTGTATTTAACTAAGAACATTCTTTCAACTGTACTCTGTACTTAGTCATCTTTTTTTATCTTTAAATCTTTTTATTTATTTTTTCATTTTTTTAACATGTGTTTATAGTAAAAAATCTTGTTTTATACAAGAGCAGATCCATAGGAAGGAGGAGAGAGGAGGGAAGGAGGGGAAGGGCAATAGGGACATTAGTATAGCCATCGCCCAAAATATATCTCTCTTCTAACTATACTTCGTCTTTTTTATTCAATGTTTTTATTTATTTTTCTTGTAGCTTTTCGGCCATTTGTGTAGCAATTGCAATAATTAAATTGTTTTTAAATAAATTTAAAATTATCATTTGCAAGTTGCCATTTTTTTCTATTATTTTATTGTAATTGAATTTTTAAACTTTAACTCTTCAAAATATGGCAACAAAAAGAGACAACTCATTTTTAACACTATCAAGATTGGAGTTAAAACCACTTATTGAAGAGAAAAATCTATTCAATAGAATTTCTATTAACTTAAAAATACTTTTTTAGTTATCATACTTTGCATTTCATAAAAAAATTTTTTTTTTTAGTATTAAATGATCAGTTAGCATTTTTTTTTATTAAAAAAAATTCAATAATTAAAACAAAAAAACTCAAGGATAAATTTTAAGGACGTTATCAAATTTAAGAGTGCAAGAATTTTTTAAAACAATTAACATTAGCATGTAATTAAAACATTTGTTATTTGCAAGTTTTCATTTAAAAATGCAATAATTTTATTTAAAATTATTTTTTTAAAAAGGAACACAAGTTTGTTAGTTTGAAAGTAATAAGTTTTTTTTGTTTTTATATAGTTCAATTATAAAGTACTAAAACTAAGATTAAAAACTTAATAAAAAATAAAAATAAAAATTTTGATCGTCCAAAAAAAAACAATTGACTTATTTTTTCACGCTGTATATATATAATACTTGGACTTTAGGAGTTGCCCACTGACTTTTTGAGTTGTCTGTCTCAAATTTTATAGGAATTTTTGCATTAAGATTTCTCCCATACAGTCATTTTTCATTATAGTGCTAAGTGTAGACTAGAAATAATTTGCGTAAATAAAAGTAATATTGTAAACTATTGATAAAACACAATTTTCTACTTTCAGATAAAATTTAACAGATAAAAATTAGTAAAAGCACATGTCTATATATATGAGGAGGTGGGGGGGGGGGGATGCCATTAGGTTTTTCATTTGAATTGACCGCTTATTTTATTAAAACAATATGCCCTCTTTTTTACAACAACAAAGTTGTAATTAAATTTAATTTTAAACTTAGTTAAAAAATAATTTTAAACCATGCTAGAAATTATATGAACTAATTTAACAAAAATTATTAATTGAATCTAAACTTGGTATTTGAAAAAAATTATATTTCCTTATAACTTATTTCTCGAAACAACCTTATACTTAACATAATTTTTTATTTGTTTTTCACAATTTATTTATTTTAATTTTTACGCATTTAATTTAGTATTCTTAAAAAAGATTAGTAACTACTTATTGATAGATTTTAACAGAGACCAATAAGATATTTAAGATAAGATATTTGTAAATATAATTTATGCTCTTAAATATATTATGTCAAAAGAATAGGCTTTATACAATATTTAATTAATTAGAAACAAAAAATCTATTTGTGAAAAGAATTCAGTTGAACTGAAGCACTTCTCCCTTTTTATAAGAAACAAAAGTTTTTAATTTCGTTTCACTTAAAATATTCTATGATAATCTATAATGGAGGGACTTATATTTTGCGTAATCAATTAGTTAGCAAACAATTAGAAAAAAACTTAAATAAAATTTGCAAAGCTATCTTACATTCATTTGAAACTAAATTTTAAATTCAACAATTATACTATTTTACATTCCTTCAAAACTAAATATAAATTTTTAAAATGATATTTTAAAGTCAGTAATATTAAAAAAAATTGTATAAAACAATTTGTTTCTTCAAAAAATGATAAATTCTAAGGTTAAATTCTTTTCTTTTACAACCTAATAAACGATGTTTAAAAATTGGTTAAAAGTTAATTTAAGTATTCCAAAAAAAAGTTTTTGTCAAACTGAACGCTTTCAACATTTACGAAAAAAGCAAGCTGCATAGCGCCTCTTAACAAGGCCTGACAAAGTATTTTTTATTTTTGGCAAATTTAGTTCTATAACTTTATCTCTAAATCCTTAAACAAAATTTGTAAAAAAATAGCCAATTTAAACAATAAAATTTTTAAGTTTTTATTTAGGAAGTATTTTATTAAATACATTTAAATGCTCATACAATTTTCTTATGTTTTGATTAATAATAGAAAATCGAGAACCTTAAAAATACATCTTTATTATTATTTTAGACCATAAAAAATTAAAAAAAAATTTTTTAAACCAAAATCCTCATTTGATGTAGTAGCACTTCTCACATATTTTACTTATTTGTAAGTCGATGTAGCAGCACTCTGTGCATGTTCTACCTATTTGTAACTCTATGTAGCAACACTCCTTGCATGTCCTACCTATTTGAAAATTGCACCCCTCGGATAATCTCTCTCTATATTTTTGCAAGGGCTTTGCCATCTTTATTAAAATACTTCCATTAAAAATATATTTTATAGTTATATACTCTAGTATCATTATAATGCTGATATCTAAAATAATTTTTTAGCGAAAGAAGATAAAAACCCAATAAAACTTAACTGTTTTGCAGATCACTATAAATAATTTTTTTTTACTCTTTTAATAAATGATAGTGTGAAAAAAGGTTATTAGAGGTTTTAGCAAAAAAATAACCAAGGTAAAAAAAAGCTGAATTTGCAAGCACATACATAATTGACAATATACATTGATGAATAACATGTACTGTTTTAAAAAAGAAACTTATTGTTTAACAATTTTCTAGCACTGATTTATATTATGAACTGACAACTTATTAAACAATCACATTATATCTATATATATAAAAAAAAATTAGATGCATTTAAATTTTGTTTATTACTTTGTTTATTTTACTATAACAAAATAATTGTTTGATCAATTGTCAAACGTCTATATTAAAGACTTATAAGAAGAGTTTTAGTTTTCAATTATTTTGTGAGTACAGCGTGCATTAGCATGTTAAACACGCTATGATATAGAACATGCACAACATGTAAAACACACTCTGCAACAGTAATTTCTTTCAAATTAAAAAAAAATTTGTGCAATGAAGAAGCAGTAGGTATTGTTACCAATGAGGCATTTCTTTGGGCTATTGCTTGAGTTTTTAAATAGGCAACAGCATCCATTACTTTTACAGATGATTGAACACTGAAAAAAAAAGGACGTGTCAGGGTTAGGTAGGTTTACCATACTGACCATAACTGACCAAAAATACAAAGTAATCAATTTATTATTCTTTGAATTAAAACGTTTTATTAGAGACTTTAAATGCCAAGAAATATAGCCACAGGTTTTTTTCCTGTTGAAATGTTTTAAAGATCATTAAAATAGTTCAAATCTTCAAGATCAAGAATAGTCAAATCAATAGTGTCAAACATGCTTAAATCTGCTTAGACCCTTTTAGTTATGTCAAACTCAAATAGGTACTACAAAAATACAAAACCTTATCTAGCTTATCTGATCAATGCATTTATTGTTAACATCTCTGGCTTTTCTGACCAATACATTTGTTAATGACATCAAAATAAGTAACAGTTTTTGATTTATTTAACATTTTAATTATTTTATTTTCAATTTTGTTGACTTAGAAAAAAAAAATTTTTTTTGAAAACCTTAAAACCTATCAACTAATTATCTAATTTATATTTACCCAGGTCACTGATTCCCTGATAGTGTAACGCTGACATAATGCTTACATATTAATCATGCAAAAGATATTTGATTTTAAAGCGCATTAATTACTTTAAAAACCATCTTAAGTCAAAACAAATTTATTTTATTTAAACTTTATTAAATTTTAGCGTTACAATATTGTGTGGTGTAGTGGTTAATAAATTTCTTCATGGTGCCTGTGCTCCGGGTTTAATTCCAACTGGAGTTTATTTTCGTTTTTATTTTTAAATAATTTTTTATTAATTAACTAATTGATGCCAATACATTAATAATAATAAATATTAATATAATAAGACACGGTGGTTACTAAATAGTTAAGTAATTCAGTTAATAACATAAATGTGCATAACATGTCTTGCTCTTAAAGAAAAACTCAACTTATCAATTTTATCAAAAATTAAATATCTTCAGAGTAAATTTGTCCATTAAGTCACTGTTAATTTGTACAAATTATATAGAATTATAGTAGCGCAAAAAAAGTATGTATACTCCACTAACTCTAGTGAAAAAGTTAACATTGTATTGACGTTAAATAAAATCATACGCTTTAATAGATTTATATTTCAAAGATATGTAACAAACTTTAGGTAATAATATAATCATTCTATTTTTCCATATGATTTTATGAATGTATGGCAAAATGAATATAAATTTTTATTTTACTTGATGGTTGTGTGGGAGTTTGTAAAAAACATTAAAAAAAAAAAAAAAAAAATTTTGAAAAAGAGATTTTTTTCCTTGACTTATGGAAAAAAATTTGAAAATCCCTTACTTTTCCTTGATTTTCCTGACTAGAAAAAACTTCCCTGATTATTCCCTGATTTTCAGTTGGCTGGCCACACTGTTAACGTTATCGTTAATGCTCTTACTCTCAAGTCCTTAATACAAGGGGAGAAGGAGGGGAGGGATAATTAAAAGAAGGAGTGGAATTTTAGTTTAGATCTAATAAACAATATGGTTTGTGTGTGTGTGTGTGTGTGTGTGTGTGTGTGCATGTGTGTGTGTGTGTAATAAAAGGGGAAGTGGGAATTTTTTTATGATACAATATAAGTATTTTTATAAAAAAGTTTAGTTTATAAATCCGAACTAATACTTTTTACAAAATACACTTTAATTCAAAAAAACTATTTTATTCTAGCGTGTCTTGCGGTCAAATGCATATTTTTGAACAGCTGTTTTAGCATAATTTCAATAGGATTTAATATGCTAAATCAAGATTTACCAGGTCGGCAATTATTAAAGCCTGTTTATGCTGAAAGTTTTTGTTTTTATTGATGACTGAAAGAATTATTTTTTAATTTAAAGGTTGATTTTCACTGTGTTTTTTTTTTAGTTTTGAGATATGTTTTTGCTGACAACAATTAAAAATTAATAAAGGGGGGGGGGGGAATCTCAATAAACTTGGGGTGGGTGGGAAAAATTTCCGAAAATTAATAAATGCCCCCCCTCCTTTTTTTAATTAGGGACTCGAGAGTAATATACTTTATAAAGAAATTCTTTATTGAAATTTTTTAATTTTTTGTTTTTAACATTAGTTTTAAGTCATTTAAATTTTTAATTTTAATTCTTTTTCACTTATCAATTAGGTATGCGTAATATATATAAGATTTATTTACCTTCACCGGCTTCACTTCACTTATCAAAATAATTATCTTTTACAAGTGTAAAGGGTTGCTATAAACAGGCGCCACAGGCGCCCATGAACTTTCTGGTAAAATTATTATTATGATATTAAAATTTATTAATCTTAAAAAAGATTTAACGTTGTTAAAAGTAAAACTGAATTTAAAAATTTAAATACAAATTTATTAATATAAAACAAAAGAGAAATCAGCAAATAAGATCAAATCAACAAAATTGTTTATTATATCAACAAAATTGTGTATTATTATTATATGCTTATGTATATCGTATATTATGTATATTATTATATGCTTATGTAAATTGTGTATTATTATTATATGCTTATGTATATCGTATATTATGTATATTATTATATGCTTATGTATATTGTGTATTATTATTATATGGTTATGTATATGTATAAATTGTGTATTATTATTATATGCTTATGTATATATTATGTATATTATTATATGCTTATGTATATTATTTATATTGTTTATAATATCCATTATTGTATATTATATTCATTATAGTTATTTGAAACTAAGTATTAATAAAAAAATTATTTCAATAGAAAAAAAAAAAAGATAAAGTATATAATAAAGTGATCTTGTAAATGTATCCATGGCAAAACTAACATGTAAAAAAAAAATTTTTGAGTAAAAATATTAATTAGCTAAAGTTTTGTACTGTTCTATGCAAAAAAGGATGTTTCCCTTATATATAAAATTCTATAAAATGTAAAATACCTGTAAACATGTAACATTGTTTAGTAATACTTTAAAAGTCTTGTTTTAGTTTCTATATTCATTAATAATTTATTTAACTATATAATGTCAAAAATGTCCCAATGTTTTCAAAAAAGCAGTGCTGCATCAAGCACTTCTATGCTGAAGAGACTCGGTGAATCCGGTTGACTATTTATGTTGTTTGGCTAATGCCTTTATGCTTTTCCAGTAAGAAAGCTCTAGAAATTATTTGTGGATGATGTGTTTACAGTTTTGTATGGTAAAGCATTCCAATCATTTTCGACTGTTTATGAAATAATTGAATCCATCAGCATATTTTGACACATTTTTAAAAAGTTTTCCAGGCAAAGATTGTGGGCGCATAGATTGTAGTGTGAAGTAACAGACTCTTTTATTGGTAGAGTGAAAAAGTCTTTTTAACTTTTTTAAAACCATGTATTATTTTAAAATGTATATTTTTTGACCACTCTTCTGCTTTGTTGACGTCTATTTGCAAGAAAGCACCATCTTGGCTCGATTTGATAACTGAACCTTGTGATACCTCGCTTGTAACACTCATCCATTCAGATTCATGGAAATCAATTTCCACTTGCTGTTATATATTGGTGAGGGATTGTTTGATCCAAGTGATTAATGCTTTGAGTTTAAACAGGAGTTGACAGTATGATACCTTATCAAAGCCATTACTAAAGTCAATGAAAATTACATCAATAAGGTTACCTTAGTGAACAACTTTAGTTAAGATATATCTCACTTCAAGTAGATTTGTGACGCAGCCTTTTTGTTTATAAAACCATGTTGCTCTTTGATGATAAGGCTGTTTACTTACGAAAACAGCCCTAACACCAAAGAGTTTGCAGAATTTCAAAATTTGATTGTGTATGATGCTCTTGAGGACTTTGCAGGGTAGGGATGTATGTAAATCAGGACGGTACTTCAATATTTTTGTTCTGGACCCTTTCTTTAAGATAGAACATGTTTGATTTTCTCCAGAGGTCTGGAACAATGCTTTTTTTAAACAATTTATGGTAAACTAGTTTAATAGGTGTAGTGGTTGCAGGTAGGTTGTATAAGGCAGTTGTGCATAATCTTAGAATTCTTGGATATTGTATTTTTTGTACTTTTAAAATAAAACTAATTTAAGTACTATATAAATTTAATATAAAAAAAAGATTTAAGAGATTTAAAAATTATCCAAAAATTTATTAAAAAAATATATAAAAAATAAAGTTATAATTTTGGAGTAAAAAATAAAACCAAGAAATTTGATAAGCTTTTATTTTTGCATTTTTTGTTTCATAAAAGTAGAAATGTTTTTAAAAATTACATTAATAAATGTTTTTAAAAATTACATTTTTTATTTTAGCATTACTGTTAAAATGAAAAATGTAATTTTACTTTTATAAAATATTTCTTTAAAAATAAAAAGTGACTTTAAAACTTAAAGCTTTTAAAGCTAAACTGAAATACTGCATTTTATGCAGTATTTCAGTTTAGCTGCAGTGAATGCAGGCATTCATTAACCAATCTAGATCTTTTTATAACAAAATAGGCTTATAAGAAGAAGTTTTATTAACATTAAAAATAATTAACTCAAAACTTATCTTCTAACATTATGAAATAAACACAGTTTATCTGAGAAACTTGTAGAAACTTTTAAATCCAAAATAAAAATCTGATTTTTTATAGCTTATTTATATATGGCTTTTAACTTAAAACACAATACTATCTTAATGATTTTAGTTGAAATATATACCGAAATGCACTTTAGCTTTTCTTTGAAAACTCAACAAAAAAATTCATTTAATTCAATTAAAATCAATTTAATTCATCATTGCCAACCCAAAAATGTTTAAGATTGGCAAAAAATTGCCAACCTAGTTTCTATGCTTTATGGTAAGACCTTTGTATCCATTTTTTTTGCCGACCTGATGCCTCAATCTTTTAGAGGTTGGCAAATTATTGCCGACCTCATTTTTCCTGATTCCGAGGGTTGATCATGTAGAGATAATTTATAGTAGAGATGTACATGTAGAGATAATTGAACTCTGATAAGTTATTACTGTATGTTAATGAATCATATTTTTGTTTCTTCAAATTATTTAAGCCTTTACAATAAACAAATTTGCTTTGAAGAAGAGTCTCATGTCAATAACTTACTCTTGAATATTAAAAAGAATTTACCTATATAAAACTGCTAACATGACATTGATGATGAAAACGAGTAATAAGTAAATTTCACATTTTACAATAAAAATACATTTTGCAATAACAATACTTACATTTTGCAATAATAGAATTGTGTCAAATGAGTAAATGTAAAAAATGGATGACGCAAAACTTCAGCAGGTTTTATTCTTCTAGCAGGATCTAATTCAAGCATTTTCTTCAAAAGATCCACAAAAACAGATCTAAAACATTTTTAAAATAAATTTTGTATATTTATACAATTATAATTTTTAATTTAATTTCATTTGTTTATAACTTTAATTTATATTTTTGCTTAATGCACACATGCCTACTCACATATATTTAAAGTTTAATACACACTCACTCATATTTAATGATTAAAAGTGAGAGATTTACACAAGTCATTACCTTAAATTAAAGAAAGTGATTGTTTCTAACAATGGAGTTTTCTGCAATGACTCACTAAATCGATTATTTTAAAAAAACATCTTACCTGTCAACTCTTTCAGCAGTACTTTCACTATGACTTAAGCTTTATGGAAAATTTTTCTATAAAAATTAAAAATTTACCATACAGTTTTAACATCGATCAAACAAAAAAAAAACTTTTAAATTGCAAAAGAAAGAATATTAAAAAAGTATTACTTAGATAAGGGCTACCTAAAGTCAGGGTGAGACAAGGTTTACTAAAACATGGATTAGCAAAATTATAAGAATGAGATTTAACTATCTTTAAAATTAACAAACAAAAATTGCTTTTAATGAAGGAATAACTTTTTTTTTTGGGTGGTGAGTAACATCTTAATGTGCATTGAACATATGGTTAAAATAAAAATTTTAAAATATTTTGCACTAAAGGAAATAACTTGTACATATTTTCACCCATTAAAAGCAATTGAGTGCTTCCCTGAAGTTTTGAGAAATGCCTGCAGTCGCTATTGAGTGTTGAGCGACCGATTCCATTGTAAAGCTAATGACCTCAGACTAATGCAGTCGTTTTACAGTCGCTTTACGAGTTGATAGTTTTTGAACATTAATGAGTTTTTTATTTGAATGCTGTGTGATTTATAATTTAACTTGTACTTAACAAGACTGATATAAGAACATATGTATATCACTTAATTAAATCTTTTTATGATGTTTTTGTTTTATGATTTTTAATAACATTGTTTTGCAATTATTCATGATTTTATGTCAATATTATTTTTATGTACTTTAACTTTAAAAAAAATTTTTTTTTTTTCATAAATGAAATAGTAATAAAATTTTACTCGTGTCATGGAGTAGGAGCTAATTTTGGCTGGAGTCGGAGTCGGAAAAATTATACCAACTCTGACTCCAGCTTTCATAAAAGTTTCATAACTTTCATATGAATTTTATATATGTTAGTCATTAAAATATTTTATGTTCTGTCAGTCTAAAGCTTAAGTATCAAACTTTAGCTCTTAAATTGTTACAAAACTTTAAGTCCCAGCTTGCTTTGATTGCTGTAGGATATCCAGACATAACCAGAATAGTAGTAATAGTTTGCAACAACTGTAGTTTGATATGTTAATTTAAGACCTTTAAAACAGTTATAAGCAACAGGGTGTTTTGCTGCTTATCACTGAGAATCATAAATCATCTCCCCTGTGCTCTCCTCCACCATCCCTTATGCTAAATAACTTCATGACTTACACTGTCTGACACTGTGCTTCATATTCTTAGAAGAAAGTTAGACGTCTCAACACCTAGCAGAAAAAAGCTGCTTCACAGAACAGAAAATTCCTTAACTTTGCATTATTCTTTTGTAAAGTGATAGTACACGAGAAATGACCACTATAGTACTTGTGTTTGGCTTTGTAATCTCATTTACTTTGTTTATTACTGCGCACACAGAATGAAGATAAGTTCCTATATATATTTTCCTTATTCACTATAATTTAGCCTCCGGATCATGTAGGACATTATAAAGAAGTGCTGCTTTTTATGGTTGTGAATTTAGCACATGTACTCAGCTATAAACTCTTATGTAGATGTGCAAAAAGTGCAGCTATTACGCTTAGACACCAAAGGAGTTATTTATCAAACTTCTGTAAAGTAGAAGTAGCCCAGTTACCGCAGGCAACTAGATTCCAGCTTTCATTTCACTTCGCAGCTTATTAGGAAAATGAAATGTGTAATCTGATTGGTTGCTAGGGGCAACCAAATCAATTGAGTATGGAGCGGCTAGTTAAACATAGGGGCAAGTTGGGCAACTAAAATATCTCACAAACTACGCATCAAATGAAGAAACATCTAATGGACAAAAGATAGGTATATATAATGGTAATATAATGCGCATCAAATGGTTGTTGGACAGCGTTCAAGTGAGATGCGCGAGCACCTTTTCGACTTCGGACCAAAAAAATATTTTTACTATATTTTTCTAAGATGCCTTAAAAACCATTTGTATCACAACACTTAAGTGTTTATACATTAACCTTTTATTTGACTTTTGATAATACTTTGCTAAACATTTTTAGGTAAACATTTTAAGGTCTATACGCTCTTTTAAATTAATCATTCTTAAATACTCTAAACAATTTAAGATGTCGTTAATTCTTTTTTTTTTGAAATATATTACGGTTTAATACGATTTAAAACTATTTAATTTTTGCTTCTTTTAAAAATATTTGTACTAAAATATTACTTAGTCAATAAAATATATAAATTAAAAATTAAAAATATAAATAAAAATTTTATTTAGTTTTGAATTATGTGTTACTTGTTTGCTATGTTTATTAAAGCGCAACTTTATGTATTTAATAGAAAAGTGCGAAATTATTAACAATTATGCAACAATTGTAAGAACATACTGGGTTCAGTGAAACAGATATATTTGAAATGGAGGAAAACAGTATAGAGACAGAGGAGCAAACCGAAATTGCTTCAGATGAACAGCAACATGGCAGTTTAGATGATCTTGTTGAAACCATGTCAATACATTTTCGCATTCATCACATGCGCTGTGGTGTGCATACCCTACAGCTGGCTATTTGGGATAGTCTGCAAGAAGGACATGCTGCTACACTAATTGAAAAGTTGAGAAAATTAGCTAGTGTTGCCAGAACCCCTAAACTTGACTCAATTTTAAAGAGACACGCTGGTAAAGGGGCAATTATTGATCAAGCCACACGATGGGGAAGTACCTAGTTAATGATGCAACGCTTGATTGAACTGAAACCCTTTCTTGTAGACATGGCTAGTCATCAATTGATGCTACATGAAAGCCAACGAAACAGCTGAAAGAGCTTGAAGAATTGCTACAACATCCCTTTGCAGCGACTAAAAAATTGCAAGAAGAGGACTTAACTCCAGGTATTTTTCTTTAAGAGTGGAAAAAACTTGATGTTTTGCTTGTCCCAAAAAGAAGCGTTATTTGCAAGTGGCATTGCTGCTTCAATGAAACAGAGAGAAAATACTATTAAAAAATAAGATTCTTTTGGCAGCTGTTTATGTAGACCCAATGCATCGGATACTTCTTGATGATCAACAACTGACTAAAGGAAAAGAAGCTCTGTTTGAAATAGCAGTAAGAATGAACAAATTGCAGAACTGTCAGGAACAAGAGGAATTGGGTCATACTGCCACATCATCAAGATCATCTACTGATGAAGAACTTGATTTTGAGAAATATTTGGACCATAAAGACTGTGCAAAGTGTTACCGCATGGAAAAAGAGTCATCCTTATCAGAGAACACTGCCAGTAAATTTCAGTTTTTCATGTGCATTAAAAGTAGTGGAATAGTTTGAGCATTCATCAAAAGAAACAATACTGCAAGCAATTTATATGTATCCTGAAATGGTCAGAGAAGTTGCCCGAGTGGTTACTGCTTTGCCACCAACTCAAGTTAGTGTGCAGAGGTTGTTTTCTGCGCTAAAAATAATATCAGATTTGAGGAAAACCATGAAGGAGGATCTGATGGAGGCAATACTTTTTCTGAGGACTAATTCATAACTTTATTAGTGACTGCATAAGAATTTATTGTATATCTATTTACAAAAGTTCAGAAAAGTTATTTGTTCAAAAGTTGTTTTCTAATAAATATTTTTTAAAGCACTAAGTGGTCGGATTAATTATATCACGGTGATGAAATAGGTAATCTTAACATTTCAACACGGTAAATTTGTTGTTACAAATTGGTGACTTATTGAATTTTAAGATTAAAGTTCTAGGAATAATTTATGTAAAATGGTATGGCATTGTCTCTGTGTGAAAAGATGTCTTCAATAGTGAACCTTGAAGTTGAGTGTATTTTTGGGATTATTTTTATTTTTAATACATATTAACATTTAGCCTATCAGCTTTACAAATATTAAAAAACATTGAGATTAAACATTAAAACTCAGAGTTAATTGTTAATTTAAATCTTTAAAAAAATATTTTAAAAAATTTGCATAAGCTTAATGCCATATAATATTGTTAGTACTTGCTGCTTGTCCACTAATAATATTTGTTGCTTGTCCACCAATAATATTTGCTGCCTGTCCACCAATAATATTTGGACATTAAAGTCCAAATAATCAAAATCTGTTTTGTTGGTTTTCATGTATTTTATAGTTATGCAAAAAAAATTAAAAAATAAATAATAAGTTAATAGTCTCAGTCATTAATAGCCATTAATAAATTACTAAAAATTATTATTATTAATTTTTAAAATATATAAATAATTAATAAATTATTAATAGTTATTAATAAATTAAAAAAACAAAAACAAGTTAGTTAAGAAAAACTGTTGAAAAAGTTGAAATCTTTCCTACTTTACAAACTATTAAAAAAAAATACCAATATAATATCATCAAGCTGATTAAATATGTATCTTCTACTACTTTCCTCTTTTCTTAATCTTCCTGAATCATGTTCATACTCATCAGATCTCTAGAAAAAAAAATAGCAAAGTTGACAAAAATGCAAAAAAAAAGTATTGCAGAGCTGGTTTTTAAAAGAAAAGTTGACAAAATAAAAAATAAATAACAGTGCCGGAAATAATCATTTTAAGGTTGCCATCAAAACTGATCGTTTGAAATGAAAAATATTGAAAAGTAGACAATCAAATTTTTTCCAGACAATCAAATTTAATTTATAAAAATTGTACAATATACAAAAATTGTACAATATATATTTTTATATTTTGCTTTTAACTCTTAATAAATCTTTTTACTCTCCGTACAGCAGTTTAAGCATATTATTTGAATCGCCCAAAACAAACTATGAGCTCCTAATATAACCCTGAT
>NC_088921.1:3085000-3242500 GCF_038396675.1 Hydra vulgaris | reverse complement strand
ATATATATATATATATATATATATATATATATATATATATATATATATATATATATATATATATATATATATATATATATATATGTTTATATATATATATGTATATATATATATATATATATATATATATATATATATATATATATATATATATATTAGGGTGTCCCAAAAAACAACATTTTTTAAAAATGTATGCTACCACCCCCTTAATGTGTTTTATATGATAAAAAAGCACTGGTTTTTAAAAAATTTTGAATTAAAAATCTATATATATTTTTTTTTAATGGATTTTTTATACAATTATCATTATTGAAACTTTCATATGATAACGCTTCATTCGAGATGTTACATTATACACTTAAAGAATTTTTTTTTTATAATTTTAGGAACTTGTTATATGTTCAAAAGTCTTGGTGGGATCCCTAAAAAAATTTTTAATTCAAAAATTTTTTAAAACCAGTGTTTTTTTATCATATAGAAGACATTAAGAGGTTGGCAGTATTTATTTTAAAAAGATATTGTTTTTTGGGACACCTTAATGTATATATAGAACATATATAACTATATTTACAAACTAAATTAAATAATATTTATAGACCTTGTTTAGCAGAGAAAAGATTAAAAGAACCATCCTAAATATAAAAACATACAGGGGCTTGTTGAAGTACAAAAGAGAATAGATGGTTAAAGAATGACAAGCACAATTAAGAGGCACCCTTAGCAAATATTAACAGTAATTACAATGCTTCTATGAGAGGTAATGAATAATAATTTAAAATGTAAAATAGAGGACTAAATAAAATTTGTCAGATCAGGTTACCCTGCTTCTGGTAACATGTAACCCAGTACAATCTGCTTCATGTCCTGCTGCCTTGTAGGATACACCTTTTTAGGCAAAGGCTAGGAGATGCCAACTCCGACTTAAAACACCCCCTGCCTTGGGGCTCTTGGTTGAGTAAAGGCTAGAGATGGTGTCTTGATAAAAATACTCATCTTGGGCAGATGTTAAATGCACCCGGCTACTGTCTTGTAGAAGGCCTCCTAGGCAAAGACTTAAGGGGTAAACAGATTCTATCTGTTGACCAGCCTCGCACCCCTTCTTCATCTATTAGGCTGGCGCAGATGTATTTTTAATACATTGTTTCCAGTTAAGGATGTTGAATGCTCGATCTTTTTGACTCAATTCATGGGTTTTACTTGTGCCTCTGTTTTTATGACTAGGCAACTCATTCTATTATCTCCTAATGAGGGTACAGCTCTAAAACTCAGTTTTATGGTTCTGAGGCTGGCTGGTAGTCAGGTTTCCCAAACTCAGTGGTAGCTCTCAGAGAGGCTGATTCCATCAACAGCTGAAAAATACCAAAATATTAACAGTGCCATGTTGCGCATGGATGGTGTCCCTTTTTGTACTTTTGGTGTGCATTGCGGAGGCCACATTTGAAGCCCTTTGTTACAGCTTAGGGTTTATTAGTAGTAATGAGGCAATTGCTTGGGCTATTAAACAATGTTCTGAGTACTATCTATGCTTTGAGTCAAGTTCTTCAATCTAATTTAAAAATGAATAAAGTACCAAAAACTACAAAACACAAAAAACCATCATCATCACCAAGTTCTCTAAACCTATCACTCACTAATATTCGTGGTCTTCGACGTAACTTTCCTTCTGTTGAGTCTTATCTCTTGCAAAGTTTCACCAGACTTACTTCCGCTTTATGAGACTAATTTGATTTCGGCTGTCTCATCTTCTGATCTTAGTGTTGATGGTTATCTTCCTTTAATTCGTAAAGACTCCAATAGTCACATGCTTGGCCTGGGCATTTACATTTGTAAGAATTCACCCATTTGTCGTGAAACTAGGTTTGAATCCACAGACTATTCTTTCATATGCTTTAATGGGCAAATCTGTAATTCCACCTCTCATGTATGGTTCAGATCCATTGCTTGACATTCATATCACTTCACCTTCTGTATCTAAAGTGATTTCATGCCTAGACTCTTCTACAGCTTGTGGCCCGGACAACATACTTGTTATTGTTTTGCAGAAATGTTCTCTGGAGCTGCCGTCTATACTCTCAAAACCATTCAACAAGTGCTTATCAGAGTCTTGTTTTCCAGCCAGCTGGAAAGCATCTATTATCCCTATCTTCAAAAATTCTGGAGAGCAATGTGATTCTTCTAACTAACGTCCCATAAGTCTTCTTCCTATCATAAGCAAGGTTTTTGAATATTTAACTAATAAACACTCAATTTCTCATCTTGAACCTAATAACTTACTTTCTGACCATCAATTTCGATTTTCTCATTCTACAGCTGATTTGCTAACAGTAATAACTGATAGGTTTTATCGCGCATTAGATAAAGGTAGCGATGTTAAGGCCATCGCTCTTGACATTTCAAAAGCTTTTGATAAAGTTTGGCATGTTGGTCTTCTCCATAAGCTTTCTTCTTATGGTGTGTCTGACAACATCTTAAAGATTATTGAATCCTTCCTTTCCAATTGTGGTATAAAAGTTGTCCTCGATGGACAACTTTTATATTACAATTGGATTCTGTAACTTCAGGGGTTCCTCAAGGTTCTATCCTTGGCCCTATACTCTTTTTAATTTACAATAACGATCCTCCAGATATTCTCACATTTAAAGTGGAATATCTGGAGGATCGTTAGATTTAAATTAGAGAACCAACACCCTCTGATTGCTTGGAGGGGGCATTTGAGCTTGAAAAGGATCTCACTTCTGCTACAGCATGAGACTCACAGTGGCTGGTGAACTTTAATTCAGATAAAACTCCATTTTTTTCAGGCAATCGTTATCGCAATAATTTAGATCTTCCTATATTTATGAACGGTGATGTACTCGATGAGTCATCTACTCTTCATATTCTAGGATTAACTCTTACTTCCAATCTTTCTTGGAAACCATATATCAAATCCGTTGCAAAATTAGCATCTGCTAAGGTTGCATCTCGTTATCGAGCTCATCACTTTCTTTCTTTGGATTCTAATCTCTATCTCTATAAATCTCAAATCCGGCCTTGTATGGAATACTGTTGCCATATCTGGGACGTTTCTATTAATGATGCCCTTTCTTGTTTAGTCAAGGTGCATTAACGCATTGTAAACATAGTTGGACCTGCTCTTGCAGCCAACCTCCAACCATTATCACATTGTTGTAATGTTGCTTCTCTTTTTCTTTTCTACAAATACTATAATGGGCACTGCTCTAAAGAGCTATAGTCTCTTGTGCCATCTACTAAAATTCATTCTTGTGTTACTCGTCATTCAATTAAGTGTCATCCTTTTTCTGTGACTGTTCTTAAGTGCTCCAAAAACGCTTATTTGTCTAGTTTTTTTCCTCGAACATCAGCTCTTTGGAATTCGCTTCCTTCATCTTGCTTTCCTGATTCATCTAACTTGCAATCCTTTAAGTCGTCCGTCAATCGTTATCTTGCTCTACAATCTTCGTCTTTTTTCTTTCAGTAACTTCCAACATTAATTAGTAGCTGCTTGCAGCCTTGTTGGATGCCAAGATGTTTAAAAAAAAAAAAAGAAAAAAAGAAAAAAAAGTCTTTCAATCAAGACAGAAATACCAATAATATTACCAAAATTGTTTGCAGTAAATAACTGAGTTTTGTTAGAGGTAATTTTCACTAACTACTGCAAGCTCCAAGTTGTCATAGAAGTGAGAAACTAGATTTAAGATCAATTTTTTTATGTAATTAAAAAAAAGAGCTTTTAGTTTTGTCATCAGCAAACAAGCCACTTTAGATGTAAGATTTTCATGAAGATCATTAATATAGATGAGATAAAACACAGGACCAAAGATGGAACCATGAAGTACCCCAGAACTATACTGGTAATAAAGAAGAGTGGTAATACCAGGGTTAGAAAGAAATGATTTCATAATCTAATAAACATACCCAGATACACCATGTGAAACAAGCTTACGCAGAAAACCAGTATACCAGACTTTATTGAAAGCTTTTGATGTGTCGGAAGAAGTAGCCCTTGCCTACTTCTATTTAATGTACACTACAGCCTTTTTTTTATAACAGTTAACAAGTTAGCTGTAGAACAAGACAATCACACTTCGTATTCATTGTCAGAGAGTAAGTTGTTAGACTCAAGACAATAGAAGTTTGTTGAAGACTTGAAAATATAATAAAGATATAAGATAGAAGTATAAGATTATAAAGAGAATACAATAAATGGTTATGATTATTCATATTTAAAAATTAGAACTGCCATATTGCACCAGATAAATTAAATTAATTTGCACCAGGCAAATAATCTTTAACAAGTCCTTAATTGAACATGATTCAGTGAAGCATTTATTAAATAGTTAAATAAACTTATTAAATAGATAAATAGAGATAGAGTTCTGAAGGAGATTTTTGTAAGACATGTTATTTTTTTAACAATTCACTCCTAACAAGGCTACTAATTACTTATTTAAAAAATGAAGAAATAAAATATTAGGATGTCTTAATTTAAACTCGTTGGAGTAAAGTTAATAAAAAATTACAAAAAACAATGCTTCCGTACTTTTACAGTGCAACCAAATGCAACAGAATCATTTTTAAATGACCTTTGCAAATATAACAAAAATCGAAATCATGATTCAGAAGGCCAACCATAAACTTAAAGTTTATTTTAAATTTAACCAAGATGATCATACCTGAAAAATATATATTTAAGTTTACCTTGAAACTTTCCCAGAAAACATAATAATGGTAAAGACACAAGGCTATCAACTGTCTGAGTACTAATAAGTCAGTCAAATTAAGCATAATATTACTTTATTCTTTATATTTAAAAAAATTTACCTTAAGTACCCACTCATACTGCCCATACATATCAAGTACTCTTTTAAAGTATCGATTTCGTTTTGATGGTGCGGCTGCTTGCAATAGATGCTGAGGCGGAAGACCTTCAGTTTGTGTAATGTATCTTATCTAGATATTATAAAATCAAGTTTAATAATACATCCAATTATCTATAATTTTGTTTAAACTATAAATAAAAAGTAAAATTAAAAAAAAATCTTAATCAATTACTGAATACTTATAATTTATATGATTATTGATATAATACTTATAATTTATATATAATAATCAATATTAACATTTAAGTATAATAAAAAAACTCTTTAACTAAATCCTTGGTGTTACATTAACTTTATTAAAAAAAGCTCTGCTTACAGAATATTGAAAAGGTTTATAAGCTTAACAAGTGCAATTTTAATAGAACAAAAACTAAGATATAAAAGTGCCTTGTACCTGTATGCAAGGAAGTACAGGTTGTATAACAAAAGATATGAAAAAAAGGTTTTAGCTTTTTTTTAACATCTTCACAAACATTGTTATATAATAATAATAATCGCATATAAAGGTATGAATAGGAATGTTAGTGCAGCTACATATTGTGGTAATGCATGAAAGTGTTTAGACAAGCAAAAATACTGAAGAAGGGACGTTAGCCTTAAGACATTTGTTGAATAGCAGATTACCTTTCAGACATTACCTGACAGGTTCAAAATAATGTTAGAGGCTGTTTCCAGTAAATTTTGCCTTTTATCTAGAGGTAGACTCCCACTGTCAGTAAAATTTTCACTTTTTAAATCAAAATTTTTATTTTATAAGTATTGCTGCCAACTTCAATAAAATAAATTACAAAGCTAGAGATATAATAACTTGTTTAACAGTTATAGATTGCATCCATTTTGCAACTTTGGCTAATAGTTAAGATATTTAAATGTAATATGCAAACTCATATGCACTATTAGTGGTAGAAAGACATGCAATCGCATGTTATTTCTAACCACAAATTTATTTTTTAGTGTGACAACTTGACCACATCTTTTTCAATTTTTGTAAACGTTTCAAAAATACACTAAAACAAAGTATTGGGTAATAAAGCAAGAAATCACTTTTAATAATTGTATACTATAAAAAACAATTTAAATAATAAAAAGATATTACATAGTTAAGAAGTGTGTTTTTTACAATGAATGTAAATGTTTTTAAAACAATTTGTACAATTAATTTTATAAACAACAATGAAAACAATTGTTTCAATAAACTTTTAGATAAATCCATAAAATTAAAAGTCAAAAACATAACTAAGCCAAATTTTTTTTTTTGTTATGCTATTTAAACTTACTAATGAAATGTTTTTACACCATCCTTAACGCTTTTAAACAAAATTTTATCATAGAATAGTAAATAAAACTTTTATTTATTTCAAAAGTATTTTTTTTAATGATGAATGTAATTTTTTTTTTTAATTTTTATTCTTAATTTTGTAAACAAAAACGACAACAAATGTGTTTCAATAAACTTTTTAAAAATATTTATAAAGTCAATGTAGCTGAAAACATTACGAAGTTTTTTTTGTTGTTTTGTTAACTTTCTAATTAAATATTTTTTATACTTCCCAACACACTTTTAAAAAAATTTACAAATTTTAATGATTGTTTTAGATAAAAAGCATGATATAAATTAACAAAGAATTTTATTTAAAAATTGCGTATTTTATGAATATGTTTAAATACAGTTTTATTAAGTTTTTCTTAAGTAAAGGTCAGACGTCTGGCCTTTACTTAAGAAAAACTTGAAAGATTACTTATTATTACTTAAGATTACTAAAAGATTACTTAAGAAAACTTAAGGTTGCTCAGAATGAAACAAGTTGAACAATTATAATGAAACAATAATAAAACAGAAAAACATTCCTACAAAAATAATGCTAAAATCCCAATTTTTCAAAATTACTGTATTAATTTTTTTTCTGGCTAACACACTGTGTGTATGTATGTAGGTATGTATGTATGTATGTATGTATGTATGTATGTATGTATGTATGTATGTATGTATATATGTATCTTATACTGCTGATTTAAGTGAGCAGTCTAACGTCATACTGAAATAGCCTGCTGACAGGGGCTTCAGAACATACATCAACTGACAAATAGCCTGACTCGCAGCAGAGTGCTGTTACTTGGACTGAGGGTTTGGCATGGGGCAGCAATCTTTTCATTCATTATTCTTCATTTTCCTTCTTTTTCTAAAAAAGCCATATTGATTTAGATAAACAAAAAAAGTAAGCAAATTATGCTATAGTAGATATATATATATATATATATATATATATATATATATATATATATATATATATATATATATATATATATATATATATATCTCACAGTCTGCTGCTACAAAGAGGTGCCACTACATCAACTGAGTGTTGGTTTGGGCAAGCAACCTATAATTTAAAAACTTTAAGTTTTTTAAACTTTTCCTCGTTTTAAACATCTCAAGAGCTGTGGTCAAGATTGAAGAGCCTGTTCGGGATTTGAGTGCAATCACTATGCACAATTTCCTGTCCATGACTGTACCTAACATATCTATGCCCATATCTATGTCCTATGTTTCAACTTGTTTTTCCGCGCAGCGGCCTTGTTCGCCAAGGTTCGTGTTTCGGAGTTATAGAGTTGAGAGAGGGTTATAACCACAATTAAGTAGCCTCCTCATCTATAGTGGCCTTCTGAGCCTTGGGGAGGTGAAATAACAAAAAAAAAAAAAAATGTGTATGCCCTATGTGTATGTCCTATGTGTATGTCCTATGTGTATGTCCTATGTGTATGCCCTATGTGTATGTCTATGTCCTATGTCTATGAATATATCCAGCTACTGAAAAAAATTAATAATAATAAAATTTATCTAGGCAAAATAATTTATTTACTTTTTTTGGTAATTTATTTTTGATTTTAGTCTTAGTTACATTTTTTCAGGTATTAGAATGACATAAATTACAATGACATGAATTACAATGAATTAGAAATACAATGACAAATGGTAAAAAAACATGAATTACAATGAATTAGAATTAAAATGACAAATGGTAAAAATACATTACAAAACTTTAAACAACTAGCCAGAAGCTTGAAAATTTAATTAATTTAACACTTTCAAAAATTTACCACTTGACAGACAACTTCAATAAAAGCATTTACGCTTAAAATAAACTAGCCTACATAAAAAAGATATTTCTCATATTTAACCATGCAATGCTTGACTTTAACCTGATTGACTTTAAAAAATTTTGCGCGAATGTTATTATGCATTGTTCAATAAGCAAATTCTTCTTTTTTACAGGAATAATTTATTGTTAAAACTCACAAAAGTTTTATAACACCTTTTTATTTGATTTTGCTAGAAATGAAACTCTTTGTAAACATTAAAATTATGTACAAAGCGTACATTAAAATTGTTAAGATTAGTAAGTAAATTTTATGGTTATTAAAAATATGTACAAAGCGTACATTAGGATTAGTTAAGTATAGTAAGTAAATTTTATGGTTATTTTGAATTACTTTATTGGAAAATTTACTGTGATGTATTGAATACATTTTTATTAATCTTTACTCTAACATTTCATCAAATTTTTTAAACAAAAACCTACTGTAGCAAGCAAAACTTTGTTTGCACAAAGACCTTGAATGTCGAATTTCAGCATTAGTGTTGAAAAGTTATTAAAAAAAGTTTCCTCGCTAGTTGATGTCTACTTGGTGAATGTTTATTTTCACTATTCATACTCAACAAAAAAAATATTATAATAATATATTATATTCACTAAAAATAACACTACCTGGTCATATTCACTAGGACCAGGATACAACGGCCAACCAAGAAACAACTCTGCAGCAACACAACCTAATGACCACATATCGATTGCTTCATCAAATGGAAGTCCCAGAATTATCTTAGGTGCTCTAAAATTGTAATTCAATTTAAAATAAAATATCTCATTCAAAATACAATTACATTAAACTTTCAATAACTCGAACCTCTAAGGGACAGAGAAAATGAATAAACTTGAATAAATATTTAAAATATTTACTAAAGTCTAATCATTAAATTAGTCTATTCATTATATTAAATAGTACATAAATTTTTAAATTATCAGGTGATTCTTATAACAAATTATTTTCAACGAGAATTTAAAAATACTTTGAGTTACTGTAAGTTTGAGTTCAAGTCATAGGGATTTAACTAAAAAAAGATTAAAAATATTATTTTGATGCAGTTGTGCGAAGAGGCAACTCAACTGCATTAAATTACTTTTATTAAATTACTAATTTATTAAAAAATAAAAAAACGATTTCCAAATTAAGTTAACAAACTAATAATTACTAATAAATTTAACAGCGTTGTTAATGCAAGCAATGATAGCACAAATATCAATATCATGTAACTTAAATTAATTGCTGCTGCATTGCATAATACAAAGTGCTGGTTTCTATATTTCTTAAAATAACTAGACTAAGATTGTTATAAAAATAAACTTTAAAGTTAAAATTTTTTATTAAAAACAATTGTGGTAATTGTAAAGGGAATTGTTTAAAAGATTTTAAGACAGAAAAAAATTAAATCCTAAAACTTAATCTTATTCAGCAGAGTAAAAACTATTGTTTAGAGTGAAATCGATGTATTATTATAGAGAGCATTTTCTTGAGATAGTAAAATCAGTATAAATAAATAATATGAATAAATAATATACTATTACTATAATAGTATATTATTATATATTAATATATTACTGCAGTATTATAAAAACTTGATTAACTCAAAAAATTACAATTACTTTCAAAAACATTGTTTAAATATTTGTATTTACTATAACTTGCTCAGTTAATTATAAATCAGTTGCAATTATAAATCAGCGTTTATGGGGATATTTTACTTTATTCCCTTTATAATTTTTTTTATAAAATATATTTTATAATATATACATATAATATACACACATATAATATATACATATAATATATTTATAATATATAATATATTTATAACATATACATATAATATACACACATATAATATATATGTATATATATATATATATAATATATATATATATATATATATATATATTATATATAACATATAATATATTTATAATATATACATGTAATATACACACATATAATATATATGTATATATATATATATATATATATATATATATATATATATATATATATATATATATATATATATATATATATATATATATATATATATATATATTTTTATTAGGGGTATGACTAAAAAATTTTTTTAAGAATTTTTAATTCCCCCTTTCACCATGAGTGGAGAAGTTATATTTATAAACAGAAAATATAAGTTTTTAATGTTAATTTTTGAAAAAGATTACCCCCAAGCTGAAAATAATTTTTCCTATAGACATATAAAAATCGCTAAAAATGGTCTTGCTTCAGACAAGAATAAGAAAGTTTGGGAATCAAATTTAGTGAGATTTGAAAAAGCTAAGACTTCAAGAATATGTGCTATTGTTTAAAGTATTAGTGAAATGAATAAAATGTCTTCAGAACAGCATATTATAGATTAATTTAAAAGTTTCTCATCAAATATAAAAAGCAGAAAGGAGAGAGTTGGCTAAAGAAATTGAAATAATATGGAGAAAGCTGAATATTTCAATTTTACAAGGTAAATCACCATCAGAAAGAAAAATAGAAAATGTATTGAAAACACTTGACAAAAATAGTTGAAAACCTGGAACTCAAAATTTTACCCGATTGTTTAACAAAACTGATGAGAAAGGTGAGTGGTTGTGTCAGGAAGATAAAGAGTTTTATGGTCCGCAAATGTCAATAAATGGAAAAGTTGGATATTGTGCCACGATTAAAGATACTGAAGGTATTCATCCAAGAAAACTGGTGTTGATAAAGAACCAAATGTTCAAGAAACAAATCAGCCAAGACTGAGATTTCGAAGAATCAGCTACTGAAGGAGGTTATTCAGTAACTGAAGAGCAGTGTTCCAGCAGTGTTACTGAAACTAAAGATGTTGAAAGTTTGTCATCATCATCTAAAAGACAAAAAACAAATTTGTCTGTAAATTTGGTGATTTCTGCAAAGATTAGTACCAAAAAAGCACATAAAGTCTGCAAAACTTTATCAAAAAATGGAATTTCTATTCCTACTCCGACTCATAGTGGTGTCTACAAAGATGTTGGGAAAGAAGGAGAAAAGTTGAAAGCAAATTATATGGAGAACTTAAAAAATGAAAAGCGGTCTTTACACTTTGATGGAAAACACATAGAGAAAATGGAACATCAAGTAGTTGTTTTTAAATATGAAAAGAGAAAGGTTAGACTTGCTGTTCTTGAGCTGATGAATGGAAAAGGTGAAACAATATTTAATGGGATAAAACTTGTGCTGGATGAATATGAGCTGTGGCTAGCCATAAAAATGGTTGTATCTGATACAACAAATGTAAATATCGGAACAAGAATTGGTGTAGTAACACTGTCACAGAAACATTTCAAAACCATTGGACTAGAAAAACCTTCTTTTTTAGGATGCCACCGCCATATTTTACATATCATGAATGATCTTTTTGAAAGATCAACAACAAAACCAAATATTCATTACCCATATGTGACAAGATTATGGCAAGAGTACAAGAACCTGAAGTTATTACTTTAGAATACCAGAGATACCTTTGACAAAAGTGAATTGGATACGCTGGCAAGATGTATCCAATTCAAATCTGTCTAATGCTCAAACCAGCATGTTCTTTAAGAGCTATGATGCTTGCACGTTTCTTGGGAGTGATGCCCATTGTGAATACGAGGTGAATAATCCGTCACAACCTCTGTCACAACCTTTCTGCACAAAACCTGGAGTAGCACTGAAGCCACTGATGCGTTTGCTAGAATGTCTTTTTCAGCAGCAAAGAGTTGCCAGACACCACTAGACTACAGTAAAACACTTATTTATCTGAAAAAACAAGAGAATCTTTAGTATCATAGCTAAAAGTTGGGCTTATTGTGAAAATTATTCCAATTTTGCCACTGTCCGAACTAATTTGCACAATACTGTAATTTATTTTATTAAATTTATTTTTGCTACCCTCATGAGATGAATGAATCTCACTCTGCTTCTTACATGCCTTAGTGGCATTTGAATTCTAAAATAGCATTCTGCAACAAGTTTTTTAAATAACGCTCTATTCAATAATGCAACTTTAAATCACTATAAATTTATTTAAAGTTTATACATAAAAATTTATTTAATGATAAAAATTACAATATAGAATTAGGTAAACTAAAGTACAAATATCTATGTAAAAAAATGCAAAAAAATTTTGTAAGTTTTTTTTAAACTTTAAGTTTTAAAACACTGAAGTATTTAAAATACTACATTATATGCAGGAAGGTTTAACTGAAAATATAAATGTTGTACACCATGCAGATAGCTCGGGTGAAGAAGAGGTAAGAATCTTATAATTACTATTTATAAATAATGATATATTCATAGTAACTTTTTTATATATTAATGTTACCCAACTTTTGGCAACATTTAAAGTATTGAAGTAAGAAGTTGACTAATTATAATTTAACATTTAAAAGTATAAAAATATTTCTGCTACAAACCTTGTTATAAATAAAATATGCTTAATGCATTAGCTTAACGCGATATTTGACGCCATAAAATTCTCTTTATTTTTTTAAAGACATTAACTTTTTTAAATTAATGCAATAATATTAATTACCGCAACAGGAGCTAAATGTTATTTAATGGCTTTTTCATTATTATTATTATAAAGGAATGTTTATTTTCCTTTTTTTTAAATTAAATATTTAAATTTAATATTGCATTTTTATTAATGTTTAGTATTAACAAATCTTTTCTTGACATTTGTATTTTGAATTAAAGTATGTTTAATTTTGGATTTTTTTAAATGATTACTTCTTAAATTTCTAATAGTGACTTTGCAACTACAAATGATTTTTTACTAAAAAAAAAATTAGTGAGTAACAAATAAAAAAAATTACGTTACTTTATTTGCTTTATTTAAAAAGTTTATTAGTTTATTATTAAAATTATTATTATTATTAAAATTACATTGCTGAATATATTGTTTATCAAAAAATAATTTAACTTGCATTATAAAAAAAAAGATTAAATAATTTTTTAGTGCAAATGTTTGATGCAGCTTATTTAAAATTTAATTTTGAGTAGAAAAAAAAAAAGGAAAACTGAAAAAGCAATTACGATAAAAACAAGCTGATTTTTTTTAAGAACAAATTTTAAAAATTGAACAATATTTAGTAATATTTTTAAATGGATTTAGAAACCTAAGCATTAACTTTATTTTTAATAAACTCATTTTTTAAATAAACATATTTTTTAAATCAAAATTAAATTATATTTTTTTAATTTAATTTTATATTTATATAAAAACATAATTTAAAATTATGTTTTTATTAAATTAGTTTTAAATTAAACCATATATTTTTTATCAGAATTAAATTATGTTTTTATGATCTTTGCTTCAAGCAAAGAAAAATTAAAATTAAACTTTTAATTTTATTTGAGTTTTTTTTCATTAATAAATATATACTAATGAAAAAAATTATTTAAATTATTATTCAGATAGCACTTATATCAAACATAATTGCCATTCAAACTTTTGTAACAAATATTTTTTCATAAGCATCATTCAAAATTAATGTGACTTTTTTTAAAATTAATTACTTCTTTTATCTTACCGCCTATAGTATAATTTAAAAGTTAAAAAATGATAAAAAGTAGCTTAACCGAAATCGCTTACTGCTTATGTAAAAATTGCTTAAGGCGTACATAAATCGCTACATGCTTAACGCTTTAAAACAAGACCTATGCTATGAATAAAATCCACCAAAAAAGATCATTTTAAAGATATTTATGTTTCTAAAAATGTCAAATTTTTCTATTTATGTGGAACTTAATTTGCTAATATAAATTGAGATAGAAAACAATGGGCCCGAGCTAAGGGTTGCCTTTTTTTTAAATGTCAGAACGCAATGATTTTTTTTAAATGTCAGAATGCAATGATTTTTTTGTTTCTGCTTTTTTAAAGGCCACACCTGAATTTTTTCATATCGGCAAGATGCTGTATAAAATTTCTTCATACCTAACATCCTGTTTAGGTAATAAGAGATATTAGATATTATTTGAGTTAAGCTTTTATTCAATGCTTAAGTGTAAACATTAAATTTTACAATATTACACTAATAAAAGCTTGAAAAATTTTTGATGTAAGAAGTTATATTGTATCCAAGCTGTACACGCAAAAGATGACATTCAAAAAATTTAGCAACACAACAACTTCCTTATTATTTGTTAATAAAATTGTGCCTTAAAGTCTTTTATTATTGATTAAAACTATTTAAAAAATTGCTGCTTTATTGGCTTTTATTTGTTCACAGTTTTTATTATACCATTTTATTTATGTCTGAAAACATTCTTTTCTATACAAATCTAAAAACAATGAAAAAATAAAGAATAAGTTTGGCTTATGGAGAATTTTAATAGTAATCAATTAGAAGATTTTAAGGGACCAAATGAAATATATACAAGATAACAAATGTTCAAGACAAACCAGTATTTGAATAAGCAAGAATTAATTGTATATATATACAAGGTGCTATTTAAGTGATCACTTTTAGTTTGGGGGAAATTTCAAAATTTTATTTAGTTAAAAAATTAGACATGAATTAATTGATATTAAAAAGAAGGACAAATATAAAATAAATATAATTACATAGGTTTACCCACAGCTACTGTATTTAGCCAGAATAATGGATAAGTTGGCAGAACACTTGCTCAGCTGTGCAACAAATAATTATATAGTAAATTTTTTAATATTCAAGATTTTTTTGGTGTAATAGTTCACCATTTACCATTAAGAAAGATTGGATTTTTTTCTTATGAATAATTGCATTTTTTCATGACAGATGATATTCAAAAGAATATTCCAAAATTTAGGACAATAGTGTGATAATGCTAGATTACCAAAAAGATTACTTTGTTTCCTTTAATTTTAGTGTTCTTTCTGACATTGAGTAGTGAATTAAAGTGCATAATAATGTTTGTGCATCTAGGATATTAGGTTTGTGCATTATTAAAAGGACCTTGAATAAGATTCTTTCTCTAATTTTCAGCCAATGTAAAAAATTACAAATGATAAATAAATATATGTTAATATATATTGGCTTTTTAAAAATATCACTTAGAAACTCGCATACATATTGCCTATTGTTTTCATTGTAATAAAACCGCAAGTCATGCGCAGAAGTTGCAAATTTGTTGAGCTCATGTAGTTACTTTTATAAAAAACAAACTGCTTGTGAGTATTTAACAAGTGAAATATTATATCTCTACAACTCATAGTTTTTTTAATATAATAACTCATAAAATTTTTATTAAGTTCAATGAGAAATACCAGTCATCTAGAGTACAGTATTTAGAAAATCATTGTATATTTTTCAAAGTATTGCAACACAATACTTTGAAATAACACAAAAAAAATATAAACTAATAAAAACTTAAATATTTAAACATTCAGGTAACCTAAATTATGATAAAAATATTTTTGTTATAATTGATCTTTAGATTAGTCATAATAGTATGCATATTGCTTCAAGTTGCAATTTCTAATTGTAAAAACAAAGAAAAATAAAAATCATTTTATTTCAGAAATGAAAATGTCTATATGTTATTAGAGTTTTTTGTTTAAAAAAAAAAAACTATAAGTTGTTTGAACTTTTAAACAATTTTATATTTAATTTTATATTTAAATATAAAATTTTATATTTATAAAACTTAAATAAGTAGTCACAATTTTTTTTTAAATTAAAAAAAAAAAATTTATCATCACTAAATTCCACTAGACTGTTATGATTTGCAGTTGTTTAAATTCTAATTGCATTATATTTTTTATTATCTAGTTTTACCTAATAATTTGCCAAATGAATTAATTTTTGATATTGAAGTTTAAATTATAAATATTAGTAGTAATAATAATAATAATAACAATAATATGGTATTATTATTATTATGTGGTTACATTGTGAAATTATCTTTCATAATTTTAAGATCAATGCACAAATATTTTTTATAAAAATTACCAATTTTGTGATAATAACAGTGCTTTTATATATATATATATATATATATATATATATATATATATATATATATATATATATATATATATATATATATATATATATATATATATATATATATATATATATATATACATATATATATATAAACACACACACACACACACACACACACACACACATTGACTATTGTATAGCCTGCTGCTGCAAGGTAATGGTGCTACATTGACTGAGGGTTTGGAATGGCAACAATCTTTTCTTTTATTATTCAGAGAGAGAGAGAGAGAGAGAAACGCATACTAACAGGACATTTTTTTATTCCTGTAAAAAACATTTATTTAACTTTTTTAATTGATTTGAAATTTTGCTAAATGAAAACATTTTAAAAGTTTTATTAAGTTAATCTTGTTTTCATAATACTTTATGTATACTATTTATATTATTCTTATTTATCCTTTTTATATATTTATTTTATTATATTATTTACTTTATACTATTCTATTTATTCAATTTTACTATTTATATTGGTTTTTATTTATTTTATTCTACTAATAAATTTATTATATAGATAAGTAGTCTAAATAAAGTTGTTGTTTAAATAAATGTATTAATATGTCTTAATATGTTTATATATAATGCATATACAAAAAAATATACTAGTTTAAACAATAGTTTTTATTCAGCTAACAAAGATAACGTTTCAATTTATAAGGATGCAAACCAGTCCACATTAGATGTAACAATTAATTCAAACATTTTATAAAAGTAAACTTTTTTGGGGCAACTTTACACTAGCAAGCACACTGTTACACAATATTTATATGTTGATATACCACAGAATGTAGTTTGAAGTATGAAAGTCATATAAATAATATGGCAACAAAACTATTTTATTATTAATTAATATATTTTAATAGTGTGTTAAAAATTTGAAAAAAGAATATAAGTAAAAAAAATTATATATAAAAAATGTGTTTTGAAATAATTTTTTTGCATTTTTTCTAACTTTTTAAATCTAATATTACCAACCATTTATTGAATAAGTTTTATAAAATAAAAAAGTTAATTTTTTTATAATAAATTGAAAATTTATTACCTGTAATATCGACTCTGAAGGTAACTAGATGCCACAGCTTTGAGGTATGAGTTGCACTACCAAAATCAACAACTTTTACTTTATATGGCTGACGTTCTTGTTCTACTAACATTATATTTTCTGGTTTTAGGTCTGAATGAATTAAATTCATTTGCTTAAGCTTCAATAATGTTGTTGCCACTTGATGTAGATCCAATTTAATCCAATTGTAAGTTTTATTAATTATACCATAGTGCTTTAGTTTATTTAAAAGGGTGCAATGGTCACTGCCTCAAAAACATTTAATAAGTCAATAAATACTTCTGGAGTAAATTTGTTTTGTTTAATCAAATAACTGATGGTTTAAAAGCATCAGTTATTTGATGAAAAAATTCAATGATTGCATGCTCTGTTGAAAGGTTTTTTTGAAATCCAAACTGGTTTGGGTAAAATAATTTGTTTTTAGTGAAGTAATTATAGATTCTATTATAAATTGCACGTTAAAAAAGTTTTTAAAATACTTTGAAAGTATTAATACAGGTTAATAATTGGTTATGTCTGAATGTTTATTGCATTTAAAAGTAGGAATTACTTTTGCTAATTAAAGTACATCAGAGAAAATCCCCAATGTTATTGAGGGCTTAAGTATATGGATCAGAGGTCTGCTTAAACTGATTTTATTAAAGATAAGTAAATCGCTAGTTATTTCATCAAACCTTTGTGCTTTCTTTTTTTTTTAAGAGGAAAAGGCTTCTTCGAATTCTTTATAGCCGATTTCATTATTGTTCATGTTAGCGATATTTGCGGGTTTTAAGTAGTCTTTAAAGGAATCAGATGTTGGACTTATTTTATTAGCAAGAATAGGACTAATATTTATAAAATATTTGTTAAATTCTTCCGAGAATTGTTTTTTACAGAATATGTCAGTGTTGTTAATATTATTTCTTTTTGGTAAAGAAGTTGAATTTATTTTTTTTTCTTCCCATTATCTCATTAATGATGGACCACGTTTTCTTATTATCAGATTTGCATTTAATGATTTGATTAATGCAGTATTTCTTTTTAGCCTTTTTGATAAGATTTTAGAAAAAATATTTATAATTTTTGTAATTTATCTCATTTTCAGTGTTTTTATTTTTTTTTAATTTATTATAGAGATTTTGCTTCTTTTTTGAGCATTTTATCAGTTATTTATCCATCCACGGATTGGCAACGGCTTCTGTCTTAATTTGTATGTTCTTTTGAGAACAGGCTTCATTATAGCAATCTAGGAATATATCTAAAAAATTATTGAAAGCTTCGTTAGTGTCATGACATCTATACACGTTGGACCACGTTTCTTGTTTTAGTCTAATTGATAATTCATTAGTATTACTTGTTTTAAGATTGCGTATTTTCAAATTTATAACTTTTGGTTCACAATCAGACATGGTTTTTAAATTTCTTACTTTTATAAAGATCGGAAAGTGATCGCTAATATTGTTCATAAATATCCCGGTTTCAAATTCCATTTTCAGGTAATTATTAATTAAAATATTGTCTGTTGCCGTTGCCGAGGTTTTTGACACTCGTGTTGACTTATTTATTGCTGACAAGACATTAAACTTAAGAAGCATATGAAAAAAGGATTTTGTTTTCGGAAACTTTGAGTAAGTTAGAGCATTTTATGTCTCTAAAAACTTTGAGTAAGTTAGAGCAGTTTATGTCTCTAAAAACGTACTAAGTTTTATTTTCTTTATTTATTTTTTCAATTGTATTTTAGATAAAAGTTTAAAATGATTTGATTTTACCACTTGGTGGACGATGAACGCATCCGATTAAAATATTTCGAAATTTTTAATTCATAATTTCAATGAAAAGGCTTTCAAAATAAACGTTTGAGAAGCATAGTATGTTTTTTAACATTAAAATCATGCTTTTTTGAGACATAAAGCCCTGACCTTTCTCCTTTTTCTGCCTCCTCTTGTTTGACTAATAATTTTATAAAATGGCAAATTCAAAGTAGAATTTAATTCAAGAGAATTTTCAAAATCATGCCAAGTCTCTTAAAGATCTATGACGTCGAACGAGTAATTTATAATATTTAAAAACTCTTTTAGTTTCTCAAAATTTTGCTGCATGCTTCTAATGTTTATATGCAAAACTGAAAAGACCAATGATTGTTTTTTATTTTAAAATATAAAGGATCAATATATGGTGTGTCAATTAAGTTCATTTGGGTTTCTTGAAAAATGTTTATATTTTCTTCAGACAGGTTATTTAAAAAGTTAGCCTCAAAAGATTTTAAATTTTCAAAATGCGTCGCCATTTTTAACGAATAAATAAAAAAATAAAAAAAATAGATAAAAACAATGAATTAAATCAAAACTTTAAAAATCTTACTTGTTTCTGTGCGTCAAACAACCAACTGCGCTGCGGTCATTTTCTTCATTTCCGTGCGTCGAATTAACAATTACTTTATGGATGTTTTCTTTAAACTCATGAACACCTAATGACCCTGACCCTAACCCTAACCCCGACCCTGAACAATTACTTTATGGATGTTTTCTTTAAACTCATGAACCTTAACCGTAACCTTGACTCATGAAGTTTATTGTACACGACTTTAGCCTAATGACCATTTTGTCGATGAAGCTTGGCCTGCTCAAAAAGTTCTTTTCGTATTTTTCGAGTCGCAAAACTATAATCTTCATTTATAAAGATATTGCTCCCTTTTAATTTCATTAGTTTTTCTAGGATTACTTTTTATCTTCATAATCACGAAGCTTTAAAGTAGCACGAGCTCGAACAATTGTTTTTTTAAAGTAGCACGAGCTCGAACAATTGTTCGAGTACGTGCTACTTTAGCGAGTCCCATTCGATGGGCTCGTTCAATTTTACTATCTTTTTCTATTCTAAGTTGTACGTTAAAAAGTTTTTTTATTTTTCTTTTGTTATATCCCAATCTTTTTCTTCGTTTGCTTTACCAACGCCATCGATTCGTAAGTTATTTCGCCTGTTTCTATGGTTTCTATCTTCATTATCTACGCTCTTAGTTTTAGTTCGGTATTGTCCGATGATATTTTTCCCTGCACTTATCTGACATTTGATAAATCTTCACAAACCTTATTTATTTTTTCTTCTACTGCTATAATTTGTCTTCGCATTCGCCACCAACAAAATTCAATCTTGATTTTATTTCGTCTAGTTCGCGACGATCATCTTGAAAACTTGTTTGAAAATTATCAAACTTTTGATTCGTGCTGGAAATAGCTTCACGAAAAAAAAGATAAAATCGTTACTTTTTGTAGATTCGGCATTTCCCTCATCGGCATTTCCCTCATCATAACAATGGAAACAAATTCGTCCGATTTAGCCATTAGATAAATAATACGATGCTCAAATCTAAATCTTCCAAATGGGTAGCGTAGTTAACATAGAGCTATATTTGTCTGGTGGAATCTGCCAATAACTTTTATTTGCGTATAAATAAAAATAAAAAAGTTCTGTGAAAATCGGCCTTAAAAATAAGTAAATAGTTATTTCAGTCACCGATAAAAACAAAAACTTTCAGTGTAAACAGGCATAAAAATTGTCAACCTTGTACATCTCGATTTGTCAAAAATAGACTTTTGGCTTATTTTTTACCTAAGTATAAAAACTGTTTAATTCTAGCATGTCTTGCGGTCAAATGCCCTTTTTAAAGAGCTTTGTCATCATAACTTAAATAGGATTTAATATGATTCAAGCCCCCCCCCCTAACCTTATTAAGTTATCATAATATTAAATCCTATTAAAGTTATGATAAAACAGCTGTTAAAAAATTTGACCGCAAGCCACTTAAATTAAATAGTTTGTTGCATGTTTTGTGTTAGATATGAAATTGAATATATAAATTGAAATTTTTTATCAAAAGTAGTTATATTTTTACATGGCGACAGATCAGAAATTTTCACGAACTGACCAAGATAAGTCTAGTTTCGATGAAAAAAATTTCCCAGCCGCCCTTTTATAAACCCCTTCTCCCTCAATCCCCCTCCCCCAACCCTCCCTCCATTATTAGAACTGGGGTTGATGTTAAAAACTTTTTACCGGCGATAAATTTAACCGACGAAAATAATTTTTGTTAATGTTATATATTATTTTCAAAAATTATAAGCGACAACCTTTCTACTGCTTAAATGTTTTTTGTAATAAATGTTACGGAAGAGGAATCTACGGAAATTTTGTTGAAGATCCAAAGATGTTAATATTTAATTGTAGAATTCTTTGATTCAGCTTTTTGAACCTTTAACTCAAACACACTTTGTTTTTTACAACCTTTATGTCTTGAGAATGTTATTGATCCGGACAATAGATTTCTAAATATAAATTCATAGATAGCAAAAAAGTTTAATGAGTAAAAGTTTTATAACATTGATTTGTAATATTGTTTTAATTTTATTTTAAATTAATTTCTAATTTTAAATTCCTAATTTTAAATCTAATTTCTTAATTTCGAGAAGTTTCAAGAAGAAGGGGATGAGTTTCTTAATTTCGAGAAGTATGAAAGGGATGCTTTTTAGAGAAGTATGAAAGGAATGTTTTAAGGAAACAACCTCTGTCGTGCTTTGTTTTGACAGTGCCTCTGACTATGTATATGCTAATCCATCGGTTGATCACTAATTTTTCCACATTATACTTGACAGAAAGTTCATGTTGTTGAACTCCATTACTAAATTCAGCAATTACTTTTTGCTTATATAAGGTACTAAGTTTATTTTTTACCATTATTTAATCCTAAAATCTTAGAATCATTTATCGAAGGAAAAAGAAAATGAAATTTTAATTATAAAGTTGCACTTTCAAAAAAATTTACTAATAAAAAAAAAGACATTTATCTACTTAACATGATTTATAGAAATTAAATATATTTTTGTAATTAAATTATTGTTTATTGTCAAAGTTGCTTTTGTTTTAAAGTATATTCAAAAAAATTTTAATTATTAATACAGGTGTTTTGAACGCAATTTAAAATACTTTTTTGGTGTTAAAGACAAAATTATTTTAAAAATTTGTTTTAACTATATTTAAAAATTATGATTTTTCAAAATTAAATAAAAAAACAACATAATTTTTATCTATAATAAAGATTATTAATTTAATCATGTTGTCTCCTAAGTAGTTGTTTTTGTTTTGGAAGTCAGTTTATGTACAGTTGAACAGGGATTCATTATAAATAGAGACATTGAAACCATGAAGCAGATATTTTTGGACTTAGTTTAAGAAGAAGGTTTTTTAACCAAAAAGCCAAAGTGATATTCATTATGGGGATATCATGTAAGGTCTGTACAAGTACTCCATGCATTACTCCGTAGATTTGACCACTTCCTGTAAGTAGTGGTTCATATAACTTCAGAAGTCCATACATGAACAGCATACATGAACAGTGTTTGAGAAAGCCAGTTGTGCCCGCTTCCTTGAAGTAGGGAAGAGGAATATACAAAAGAATAAAATTGGCAAAAGAAAAGGAATCAAGTATGATTTTGGAGATTCATCAAATCAAGGGAGTGGTATTACATTTACCTCCTTGACCTGATTAATGTAGCTAGTAGTCTTCTTTGCAATGAGGAAACACTGATTACTGACTACATTTCAAATCAACAGAACATTAGTTGAGCGACATGGTCTCTTGTTGTTTACTGCTATTCGTGACATCTTTTCAGGAAATAAACATAAAAAAATATAGGGACATATGTAAAGAGACGAACATTCTCTTTTTACAAGAAATACCCTGGTTAATTTGACACCGTCTATTCATAAACTATTAGGACATACTTGGGAGTTAATTGAGTTAAACAACAACGCAAGCCTTAAATCATGGAATGAGGAAGGCATGGAGACACAAAAATCAATTGAGAAAATTCAGAAAAAAGTTATTAAGAAAAACAAATTAATTGCAGAACTTGGAAGATTGTTTTAAAAAACTCAAGGTCGGTTCTGACCCTTTAGTTATCGAGCAATGGAAAAAAGTCCAATGCAATGCAAATTTTGCTATGATATTGGACATAGTAAAAAAAAACATGCTTCAAGGTTCAAAAAAATGACATTTCTACACATCTTTCATAACACATCTTTCATAAAAAATATAGAAAAATATTTGAGCTTTTACCTGTATTTCTTAAGACTTTTTAGAAATTTGAATCTTATTTTACATTATATCTAAACTATGAGGAAAACATGGTTTTTATAACCTTCATTAACTCAAAAACAGGGTAAGGGCAGTTTCCTAATAATACAGGGTGCATCAGCTATTTGAGAACATATTTTTAATTTTTTATTAATGATAAAAAGTCAAATTGAAAATATTTTTAATCAAAATTAATTATATAAATAATGTAAGATAAACTGTTGTTTAATAATTTCATTTAATGAAATCCCCCTCTAATTCAATAACAGCTTCGATTTGAGGCCTAAACCGACTGCAAGCGTGCTTGAGATGGCCATCATCTGTGTTGTCCATTACTCGGACAATGGATTGTTTCAGAGAGTCTTTGAAGTTATGGGGATGTTTAATAACATCTCTCTCAACGACGCCCCACACAGAATAATCCCTTGGATTTAGGTCTGGAGAGTTTGGAGGTCACAAGTTTGGAGTGATGTGATCATAAAAATGGTCCGCCAGACATTCCTTAGTGTTTTAAGTCTTTTGTGCTGGTGCAGAGTCTTGTTGAAAAATTTAGGGCCTTCAATTTCTAACTCTATTGATCCAAGGTTTAACAACAGTACCTAAGACTTCAATGTAAGCAGCAGAAGTGACTCTTAATCCTTGCGTAAAGAAGTGTGGTGGCATCACATTACCTTCGTTGCTAACAACCATAACAGTTGTAGGAAATTTTGTGTGTATGACTGTTGGAACTTTGCAAGGGTCATCACACAGCCATGTGACATTTCTTCTGTTTACTTTTTGATCTTGATCAAAGTTTGTCTCATCAGAAAAAAACAAAAGCATGCCTTGCTTAGTAGGATGTTTCAGTTTGTTTAACAGCCTCTTGGAACTTATCAAATGATTTGTTTTGGTGGTGTCGGACATAAATTGACCTCTCCTCATCACATGAGACTTTTAATGAAGATTTCCATTAACAGTCCTTCGAATTGTGGCTTCTGAAACACCCAGGTCTTTTGCGATGGACTTCATTGACTTTTGGGTCTCTTGTCAAAGAAATTCTGAACTTGGTGAATAAATTCAGGTGTTCTAGTTGTGTCTGATCTTTGCTCGTGCTTTTTACGTTTAGCAGCGTAACTACAATCACCATCATTTTCTTCTAACTCCTTGCGAACTTTAAAAACAAATGATCGGACAACTTTAAGATATTGTGCAATTTGTAAATCGCTATGCTCAATCGCAATGCTACAATTACAGCATGTCTTTTTATTTCTTGTGTTAGTTTATTATCTGTCATTTTTAATTATCTGCAAAAAAAAAAAAAATTTATGTAACATAAAGAAATGACGACATTACGCGATGTTCTCAAATAGCTGACGCACCCTGTATATATTCTGATATCACCAAATCTCAGGTTTTTGAGATATTCAATCAAGTATTAAAAATTTAAGAAATTTTTTTTTTTGCGTAAAGAAGACTTTTTTATTCTTTTTTTTTTTTTTGAAAAGAAAGAAGACAATTATATTAATAACATTATAAAAATTTTAAATGTAATAAGTTTAATTGTTTTAATTCAATTTTTTAACAAATAAAATTTTTTTAAATGACTTCAGTTAGAAGTTGTTAACAGCCCAATATTCAGGAATGGGTGGCATCTGTTTTTTATCATTTTTACATGGTTTATTACAAGCAACAAGAGTCGTGAATATTTTATGAGCAGTGGGATAAATCCAAAGAATTACCCAGCTAGCTGTTTTTTCCAATGCAAATCTTACATTTATCAAATGTCATGTTTTTAACAATAAAATAGATAAAAGGCTTAACACTGACACAATTAAATTAAAAACCGCTTGCACAGTTCAATTGGGCCAACTATGTAAAACGATTGCAAAACTTGATTGTTTTTACGATCTAAACCTAATGTTGATCCAATGTAAATAACCCAACGTTGATTCAATGTATATAGTAATTTATGAATTAAGATTGACCCAACGTATATGACCCAACATTTATTCAATATATGTGAGTCACGTTGATACAATCTTTTTTTTTTTAAAAAACAGTTAGTAATGCTGATCAATCGTGCATTGAGATTAAACTAGCATGGCAGAAAGTAAATGAATTACAAATTTATAAATTGATTGAAATAATGCCTAGTCTTTGTAGAGAAGTTATAAAAAAAAAAGGATACGCATTTGGTTATTGATAATAAATTAATTTTAAAGTAATAAAAGATTGCTAATAGACAATCGCTATTAGCAATGTTTTAAGTAAATTTTTTAAATACAATGGATTCACATCCATGCTACGAAAGAGGTATATAATTGGTTAGCAATATATTGCTTAGCTGTATAGTTGCTTAGCAATATTCCAGCGGGCATAATGACGTCCTTAGAACGCCCATAAGACGTCTCATTTCTTGTCCATAAAACGTCCTAAGTTGGTCTCAAATGAAAGCCTTGAGGACGTCTATTTTAGAGGTCCTAAAAACGTCTTTTCAAGACGTCCTAGAGACGTTTTTTGCAGACGTCCCAAAGACGTTTTTTTTAGTCTCTGACTGGTATCATGTGAAAGACTCAAGGACGTCTTATTCAGACATGCTACAGACACCCTAATTTTACCAAGACACTCTTTTTAAAATTAAATAAAAGTGCAAAGATATACAATACCACGGCGGTTAATTTTGATAAATTTTCTCCCACTTGCTAAGTTTTACGCGGTTTTAAAAAATTGTTTAGTACAACGAAAACATAACAAAATTTTTCACGAGGTTTTAAAAAACTATTTAGCATAACAAAAACATATTTACTAAATTTGTTTTGAAAATTACAGAAAAGTTGTTCCATGCAAATTACCACGCATAACTTTTGGTACCTTTTTTTTTAAAAAGGTTTTAAAGGAAGAGTATAAAAAACGATATATATATATAAATTAAAACAATTATATTACATTATATACATAAGCTTAATACAAACATGAGATAAAATAACTGTATATAAAGGTAAATTTTAAAAATATGAACAAACGCACTATACATACAAAATGGACACTGATGTGGACGAACAAAATGATATTTTGTAAAAGATTAACCTTTTCAGCTTTTTAAATAGTAAATCAAGAACATTATTTAACTTTATTCGCTTAAAATTGAGGAAGTTAAAATCTCAATGAAAAGTTACTTTTTCGTTAAGATTATAACACTTGTGAAGTAGCTGATAATTTTAATAAATAAAGTTAATTAGTGTAATTATTTTATAAGTGATTAAAAAAAACATTCTTAGTCAATAGTTTTAGGTATGTATTTATTAAAAAACAGTTAACCGCTAATAATGAACAGTAATCAAATACACGATTGTTGCCGAATGTGCAGCTCGATAACTTTTGTGTGCAGTATATGTAAATAAATTTTTAGCTGTTAATCTTGAAGAACTTTTTTGTTTCTTTACTAAACATCAACACAAAATAAAGTTGCTATTTTCTAAAAATTATTAATAGCGAATTTTAAATCACGACCAAGCTTAGGTACGAGGTACGAGGTAGCTATAAATTTTCATCACTTTTTCTTTCTTTTTTCCTTTCCTTTTTCAATAAACCATTTTTATATACCACCAATAAACCATTTCAACAAACCATCATAAATAGCGCAAAAAATCACATACAGCAATTTTGAATTTCAGAAGTTTTTTGCAGGTCACTTTCCTGAACGCCCGTAAACGGGGTGCGAGGCCTCTACATCCAAATGGAAAAGGAGCTCATTTTTTGGCCCAATATTTGGCCCATTTTTGTAAAAAAATTTGTACATAGAGTGCACTTGCTCCTTTGAAGGACAAAATTAGCAACATGATTTTATGAGACGCATTCTTTTTTATTTTTTTGCTTTTATGGATAAATTTCTACAGTAAAAATAAAGATTTAAATGGTTACACATTTTGCCAATGTTTACAATTTTACACGCACTTTGAGCATTTATATCTCCTAAGGTCATTAGTTGCACATGAATTCCTTAGATGTTTTTGAAAGCTACTACAACATACATTGATTTTAAACAAAAAAGATGTGCATGTGCATGCAAGAGCATGGGATCGAGTAAGCTGGCAATATGGATTTTTGCAATTAATCCACTTTGTTTGATTACCCATAGCAATCGTTGCCTTACGTTTTTTTAAGAAATGTATAAGTTATTTTCTTATACACAAATCCTATATCTAATATCTGAAAAAAAAATCCAAGTGCTCAAGCAATAAAAACACTACAGATGTCCTAGAAGTACTCTTATTTATAACACATTTTTAACTTACAAAATAGCCTAGCAGCCGTAACGATATGATTAGCAACGGCTACTTTACATCGTCAATAATTAGTACTCTAATTAAATTGAAGGTGGTATCCTGGCATTATTTTAATTCTTTTATATTTTACTCATAGTAAATACTTTTGACAAAATACATGACAAAATGACATTTTGATTTAAATAAAAATAATTGCTGAGTAAAAAAAAGTCAAAAAAATAAGGTCTCAAGAACATAAATATCTTAAGATTACATTAACATTAAAGATAGAAATTTTTTACAATGCTAGTATACTAGTGTAACTTGTGCCTGAACCAAAAATATTAAAAAAAAAAGTTATAGGATATAAAATGGCAGACTTAATAGTTTAAAAATTTTTAACGATAAAACACTCAGCTGATAATTGTCGTTCAAGTTTAATTATTTTTATTTTTTTTCATTCAGGCTCTAAAGACTTTATTAATGAATACAGTTTTTATATATCCTAAAAATTTGAAGCTAAAATAATGATTTTTTATTGAGGTATCATTGTTTTCCTACAGCTACTTATAAAAAAAAAGAAAATGAAAAAAATCAGTTTTAAAGTTAAAACACTACTAAGTTAAATTATTAAAAACCACAAAAAATCGTTTGCAATTTTTTTTTTTTAAATATATATTTACTATTGAATTCTACATAGTCCAATTGTCTAAATAACATTTTTTCATGATTTTCTTTTTTTCCAAAATAATGTCAGAAAACTTAAGATATTTTTATAACGGAACTCTACAAAAGTCAGGGTACAAGAGTCAGGGTACAATAGTCAGGGTACAAGAGTCAGGGTACAAGAGTCAGGGTACAAGAGTCAGGGAACAAGAGTCAGGGTACAAGAGACAGGGTACAAGAGTGCTTGACGTTATTTTCTAAGCTGTTTTAATGAAATAAAAAAACTTAACAATTGTTCAAGTAATGAGATGGTAAAAGTGTAATATTCAAAAGCAGGGGGGAATTATATTTTTAATGAATGCCAATTTGGTGTGACATTTTTGGTAACTACAGCAATGATTTTTATACAAATAACTCCCTTTGGACAATAATTTTTATATTCGCTTTAACCAATCATTAATGATTGCTATACAAGCAATTTACTTCGGACGATCATTTGTAATTTTTAGAAAATCATTAATAATTGCTTTAAATCAACTTAATGAGGAAACTTGATTTAGGCTGAAATATTTTTTTTAGAAAATTTTGCCTGCTTAATTCTGCGAAGGCTTAAAGTAGTATTTTGGGAAAAAAAGAATGAGTCTACACGTTGTTGCTCTTCTTCTTCAATGAAAATGCTCAAATGAGAAAAAAAGTCTTTTTCTGCTGTATATATATGTGAGCAAAGCTTTGTTAGTGTACTCTGTCTTGTACTTGTAAGTGTACTCTGTCTCGCTGATGTTGTTTTGGTCAAAGTTAAAATTGATTTTTTTTGTTTAAAAAAAAAGTCAGAATATGCATTATTTTATGATCGAAACATCTATTTAGAAGCTCTTTAAAAAGTTTGCATATCAAAACAAATTTTCGTTAAAAGTTATGTAAATTACAATGAGCCTTCACGTGGAAAAGATCAATGTAAAATGATTCAGCTTAAAGCAATGCATATTTAAGTAGTTTTTAAAAATAACTAATGAATTCATGTGCAAGTTATGGCTTTAGGAGATATAAATTCTCAAAACACGTGTAAAGTTTCAAAATTATTGGTTTTGAACCGTGATATTTAGACAACAAAACTTGTAACTATAATATATTTTTATTTTTACTGTAGAATTCTACGTGGAGTAACAGAAAAATATAAAAGAAATGCATTTTTCAAATTCATGTTGGTAAAACTGTCCTTCAAAGTAGAAATTGCACTCCATGCACAAATAATTTCATAAGATTGGCCAAATTTCGTGACCCAACATCTCCTCAATAAGAAGGAATTTACACAAAAAAAATTACCAGTGGCTTAAATTTGATAATTTCTACAAAACATTTACAAATGAAGACATTTTGAAGACATCACTTTCAGACTTATGTTTCTTAGATAATGGCTCTTGATTAGTAATTTGGTTATAAAATTTCACTCTTGATATACTGTAAATTGTTGTCGACGTTTTTTGTAGTGATACAAACTAACACTTTTTTTAAATTATTTCTTTTTAATCTATTTTAAAACTAATTGTATCAAAATTACTATTTACTACTATATAAAGATTATTATATTATTTGTATGGAATGTTATTCTTATTATATGAGGTATTCCATGAGGAAGTGGGACAAATTTTTAAGGTTTGTAACCCACCATCTTAGATTTCCTTCATACGTATGTAAAAATGGTCACCTATATAATATAGTCTACCTTGCACAATTTTAGCACTGGTATTGAATAGGTTTTGGAGATATTGTTACTTTAAAATCAGTTATTTTTAGGAGTTTTTTTTGTTTGGCAGCCATTTTGATTTTGCTATAGTTTTTGTTTTACAAGTTCCTGTTTAACTAAACATGTGATCAAGCTGAAAATTAGCATCAGTATAGTTTTTAGGACGAGGAATCAGAATATGGTATTTGTTTTTAATGAAAACAATTAGAAGTTTATCAATTATGGGATTGTACTTCAACTATACCTACTTTTGAAATTATAACAAAGACGGAAAGGAGGTCTGGTAACCATGATAGCATTGGATTTTTGAGAATTTTTTTTTGTTTTTATTAAAGTAGATATATTAAAGAGTGTTTTGATACAAAATTGAGATATGGGCTTTTTGAGGATTTTTATGAATAACTAAACGAATTATTATGAAAAAGTACAATCGGATGTTACTTATTAAGAAATTGCTTATTTTGAAAACTTCCATTATAAAGAAAAAAAACCCATTAACAATAGTTAAAATTCATAATAGATGTAATATATTGAGTCAAAATAATCAAACAAATACAAGTTTTAAATAAAAAACTAGTCAATAAAAAATCAGAACTTGCATCTAAATAATTCATAAATTGCTTATAAAAGAAAACTGGTGTAATATGATTAAGTTAATTTAAAGGTTGGACTTTTGGCAAATCATCTGTGTCTATCTGGTATATGCGCCCTGTTCTTGAAGATAATGGTTTTTTAATCATGATTAAAATATGGGGCTTAGGAACCTAACAACAATCACCTTTATTTGGCCAGTGTATTGAAGTGTTAGGTAAATGAGGATGCATGAATTTTACAAGGGCGTCTTCTTTTCTTTCATAAACTTCAAATACCAAACCAACTCAGTTAAACATATCATATTTGCAGATACAATATTTTCCTGAAATGATTTCTTGAAGATATTGAATTGAGCCGGTAAGGTTGAATGTTAGATTATATTCCTCCTGTTCAGAGACTCTTTTGACATTTATGCTTGTTGCATCCTGCGGAATAAATTGGTGGAAACTTTTTGTACCAGGTAAAGTTTTTGCATTATTCAATCGGAGAGTCAAAGATTTACGTACTGATAGAATATCTTCACCTTTTAAAAAAAAGAAGTGGATGCCAAATATGTTGTCTTTTGATGAATTAAACTTTTCTTCAGTGTTTTGAATTTGTAAGTCAATTGGACGTTAAAGACTAGCACTTTATACAAGTTTTTTAACTGTTCCACCAACTCCATCACATGGTGACTTTCCAAGTGATTATGCAACGAAATTCCATTCACACTGCATCTAAACTTTTCAACATGATGGCATAAATTTAAAAAATGTTTGCAATTTTTGTACTGGCTAGCACAACCATCAGAGAAATTTGTGTGGTATTGGGAAACATTTCTTGTACAAATTAGACAGTTCTTTTTACTATACAATTAATAAATGTAACATCATGTGTTGAGTGTTATCAGATATAAAACATAAACACGTTGGTTGACTTTTAGTAGCACCCTCATCGTTTTTGTTATAAATAACTACAGGATGTAGTGTGCATTGCTGTTGGTTCCAGTGGTAACTCTGAATTTCGTCTTGTATGAAAAATTTAAAGTCTTCAGCAAAATCAACTAAAATAATAGTTTCATTTATGGTTATAGATGACTTTAATTAATATTTTCTTTATGCTTTAGCAATATAAGAGTGAGATGTTACGAAATCAAATTTTTCACTAAGACTTCCTATGAATTTGCTTATTGTAAATGTGTAACTTAGAAGCTCTGCTCTATCTGTTGTACTCTACTGTTTGTATTCAATTATTTCATCCACTTTGTCTCCACAATCATCACCAACATTATCCACTTTGTCATTATCTCCAAATGATCCTTCAAATTGCAATAGATCTGCAGTTATATAATTTATAATATTCTAAGTTCCAGGGCAACAATTACATCTATGGACCATGCATTCCCTTGACTCTCTGCTACAAACAACCTTCTCAATAAGTGCATGGTAATTCTTCTCCAGTTTATTGTGCTAAGCATAAGCTTTAGGTTTTAGTGTTTTGCACATATACAAACAGCATAGTCGGAGCATTGTCGAAGGGGTAAGCAATCAAATCCATGAAGAACTTTTTAAAAACTATTTAGAAACAGAAATAGGAATCACCCCCTTATCTGTTATATTGAATAAAGAAAATGAATACAACAGATCGTACAAAGTTTCCGTAAACAACACAGAAAAAAATATAATATTTAACCCTGCTTTATGGGATAACAATATAATAGCTAAACCATACCGAAAAAAACGTTTATATACTAAAATATTTCAAAATCTGGAAACTAACGGAAACCAGGAAGATTCTCATAGATCAAAATGGATTTAGGGAATATTTTAAAGGAAGAAAAACTTCCAACAACAACATTTAATTTATGTACTTTTAACTGCCACGGTCTAAAGTCCAACATTGAGTATACTAAATCGTTGATTCTCTCTCATGACATAACTTTTATATGTGAACACTGGTTATCGAAACTAGAACATTTTATAATAAAAAATATCTATAAAATTACCCATTCTTTATTTTTCCACCAGGCTAACAAACATGAGCAGGGTCGGCCGTTTGGCGGAAACGCGTTTTTTATTCGGAAACATTTGTTTTAAAACATTATTATTCTTTATGAAGATGATCACGTCTTCGCAATAAATCATAAAAAAAATCAGACTAATATTATCATTATTGGCATTTATCTCTCATCGTCGCGCAATAATCAAACATCGCTGGAGGAATACAAGAGTCAGTTGGATATAATTTCCGGTGTTATTAACAACTACGAGGGTGTTGCTGAATTTATTGTTCTTGGGGACTTTCAATCTTTTCCTCACGAAATATATGATTTTGTAAAGAGAGCTAGCTATACAAAAAATAACTACTCCGTGGTTTTATCAGATTTTATTAAGTCGAATGAACTTGAATTAGCGGACGTAACAAAAGGCTCTGGACCTAAGATAACGTATTGCCATAATACATTACCAAACACATCTTACATAGATCACATAGCTCTCTCAAGGTATACGTCTCTTCTGTACTCAAATTGTTTCGTAATTCCTTTTTTATCTCAAAATATGAGTGATCATTTACCAGTATCGATTGAAATTGGAATTATCGGACAATCTTCTCAAGAAAACAATCACAAAAAATCAGAAAATTATAGCATTCCAAATTATGCCTGGAATAACAATGATTTTTACAACTATATAACAATTGCTTAAATATCAATTTTAATCGTCACAATTTTACGAATGAAGAACTTATCAAGGTATATACTGTTATTACAAAATCTGCATCTGAAGCACTTAGTCAATACTTATTCGGGAAAAAACCGTCTTTGCATTCAAAATCTTGGTGGACACCCGAGTTAAGCCGCAGTAAAGATATTCTTTCATTTTATTTTAAAAAATGGCGGGAAAATGGGTTCCTAAAAGATTTAAACTCTCAAATTTTTATTCGATACCGGATGGCTCGAAAAAATTTCCGCAATGCTATCAAAAATGCTCAAAACAAAAACCTGTACAAAAAATACATAAAAATCGAAAAGTTAAAAAATACAAATCCAAAAAATTTCTGGAATACTTTTAAAAATATTAAAAACGAAGCAAACTCGAAATTGTACACCATAAATAATAAAAATGATAAAGACTCAATCACGAAAGAATTTGCCAACAGTTTTGAAAATCGATTAAACACTAAAGCAATCACATATACCTCTTCAAAATTTGAAATTCCACCTTGTACAAAATTCGACGAGGTAATAATATCAGATGAAAATATAAAAACGGTTATTTCTCGCCTTAAATTAAACAAATCCAAAGACGCTTTTGGAATCTCAGCTGAACATTTAAAGAATGCGAGCTGTGAAGCACTAACAGAATGGCTCAGAAAATTCTTTAATTTTTCTATTAATCAAGGGCAGACCCCAAAATTGATGTCTACATCACTCATAATACCACTCGCTAAATCATATAAAAAATCGCTAACTGATCCAAATAATTACCGCGGCATTAGCATCATTCCAATCTTTACGAAACTAATGGAATATCTAATCCTACTAATCTGTCCAGAAATAAAAGAAACTCATCCTCTTCAACTCGGTTTCACTAAAAATAGCTCAACCCTACACGCCGAATTTGTTATTAGTGAAACGATTAAACACTACAACAACAACAACTCACCCGTCTATCTCTGTTCCCTCGATGCTGAAAAAGCGTTTGACAGCTGTAACTGGGACATTCTGTTTGAGCGACTCTACAATGATAAAAAAACTCCCTCTATATATTGTTAATACCATATCATCATTATACTATGAAAGTAGTGCTTCTGTTTCTTATCTAGGTTGCAAATCATATCCATTCTATCTAACGCAAGAAGTGAGACAGGGATCTATTCTCTCGCCTTATTTGTATAACATTTACACTGAAAACCTACTAGAAACCTTACAAAATGAAAGCACCGTAGGTACATCAATCAATGGAAACTATACGGGTGTTGTAGCATATGCTGATGACATTATACTCCTTAGCTCCACCCTTTCTGGCCTACAAAAGCTTCTTAATACCTGTAATATATACACACACAAAAACTGTATAAAATTGAATGCTGACAAAACCGAGTTCTTGCTCACCGGAAAAAAGCAAATTAAAAACTGCACAATAACTCTCAACAACAAAAAAATAAAACTTCATGATAAACTTAATCACCTAGGTTTTACATGGGATACAAAAAGTTCACCTTTTGCCTCACTTAATAGTTTAAACATTGATCACCAAATATCTAATTTCCGGGCAGTAATCCAAACTTTAATTCAATCAGGAATTCGTTTTGCTCACCCAAACTCCATTGTCCAGCTATATAAAACTTTGGCTGTCCCAACACTAACATATGGTCTTGAGCTTTGTGAACATAAAAAAGTATTAATGCAAAAGCTTGATTTAGTTGGAAGAAACGCACTCGAGTCACTTCTCAACGTTTCAAAACATAGCAAAAATTATATTCATCCCTTATTCTTTATTAAAGATATATCAATAACTATACAACAAAACAAGCTCAACTTATTTATTCGCCTGATGAACAATAAAATTACATTTGATATTATTAAGTCGCAGCCGGAAAACAAAACAGCCCCACAACCTTTTTTAGATAGTATCAAGGGTTTGTGTAATAAACATGAACTAAATCTGGAGAAAATAATTCAAAGTAAAAAAAAAAAAAAAAATTATTGGCTTAAAAAATTTAGTTCCTGAAACGGATCTTCAAACTCTAAAATGTGCAGTTGAATGCTGGAACTCAAAAGAACAAAGAACAATCTTCAAGGATATTCTTGAAAAAAATATTCCTAGATGATAATAATAAAATAATAATAATAATAATTTAAGGATTTTTATAATTATCATGTATAAAACTCTAATTTAGCTTGTATACTTGTATAGTGGGTGTTTAATAAATATATAAATAAATAAATAGGTTCCTTTTTGACCAGCATAAATACACCATTTTGGGTTTAACTGAGCAAATTTAGAAAATCTATTTTGAATTGAGCGTGCTCTAGTTTGAATTCAATAAATAATTCCTTTAAATTGCAAAAAAGTAATCGCTTTGATACATGTTTATTTTGGATACACTTACAAAATCTTTTATACCTGGCAACTGCCTACAAAACTGATCATTACAATAAAAGCTTTCCATCTTATCAATGATATCTGATTTAATTCTAACAATGTTAGTTTTTTCTGGAAGTGTTAATGTTCCTTATTCAAGTTTAAATTTTCTTGCATTAGTTATGGTTGACTTGGATATATGAAATACTTCAGCTGTTTTCCAAAAAGATATGAATCTGGACCCAATGTTAAAATCTGAATCTTTTCTCTTCTGTTATCCATTTTCAGCTTTTCTTGCATTGAAAGTATCAATTTTTCTAAATCTTCAGCTTTCTTCTAATGTTCAACATTGGGCTCCTCAGTAGCATCATTTTTCATGTCTATTGCATTAACATTGAGGATAGCTGATAGCTTTTTTGACATAAGATCAGTAGCTTGCATTAGTTTTCTTTTCCCTAGAGAAATTTTAGCATGATGTGGAACCCCATGAAATTTTACTGGTGATACATTTAATTTATCAAAACTGGTGCTTGTAAATTCTTTTTCTTGTGCAATTTCTATATCTTCATCAAAAAATGTTTGTTCCAGAAAATCATCTTCACCATAGTGATCCTGTAAAGTAGACCAATTATCTATTTTTTTTTTTACCATATGAAAGACACATTTTAAAACCAGATGTTGTTCCAATACCAACTGAACACATATATTTTGGCAGTTGAATATCAGTTTCTCGCAAACCACCTATAAATATTTTATAAATGAATAAAATTTGCCAAGATTGGGAAATAATAATTTAGATAATATAATAATGTTATCAATAAAATTAAAAAACTAAAATTTTTCAAACTTATTGAAAGTGTGCTAAATGTATTTTTTGTAAAAAGACATCACAATAAGTTAAAAATATATAGATTTACCTTTTATATGAGTTTTATGTCTTTTAAATGGGTTGATGCAATTTTTTTGGGAGTTAGCAAACCAGTTAAGTAAAATTTGCTAATGACGTAAACAGATTTTGACATAACCGTTTAATATTGATAGCCCAGATCTCCATAATAATAAATTTTTATATATCTCTCTCAATAGCTTGATAAATCTTTCAATTCATAATCCATTAATGTCATAAAATAGTGTACACCATTATATGAAATTGATCATTTGATAAAATACCAACTGTTCACAAAGTCTAGTTCATTTTATTTTTTTCAATTTTTTATTAGGTTACAAATAAGCACAAAATCACAGACATATAAACATTTATTAAAAATGGAAAAAACTTTTATCATTAGTATTTTTAAATATGATGTATTTATTACGTATTTATTTTTTTTTAACTTTGACTTTATAATTTTTTTTTAATTTAATAATAAGCTACAGGGCACAAACAACAGCTGGTAAAATATCAGACTAATACTAAGTCATAGCGTTTTAATATTGAGTGTTTCTTCTGTTTTGGTGAAAGATGACATAATATGTCATTAAATAGAAAGAAAAAATTCATTTAAAAAAGAAAAAAATTTATTTGAATTAAACTTCCTTTAAATAATAGGTTAAAAGGTTTTCTTTTGTATAATATTTGATGACTAATAAAAATTGTCACTGTCAATTAATTAAAAAAATAATCATGAACGCACCCTATAATACTTATTTTTTCACATAATACTCCTATATTTTTACAAAAAATTTCAAAAAATCCACCTCTAAATTTTGCACCAAAACAGGCGCTAATACACTTTCGCACCACATCTAAATTTACAGATTTTAATTGCAGATTCTGAAAGATTGTCGCTTAAAACAAAACAAAATGGTATTAAATAAAAAATTTCACCAAAGTAAAGGACTCTTACTCGATATTGAAATTTTGAAAAAGTATACAAAAGACGTTAATATTTGCCATCTTTTTTTCGCGAGATAAGATTCACTGTCATAGGTAAGCAGAAGATGGTATGGCTCAATATGAAGTTTTTTAGCTTTCAAAACAGCAGACCAAATAATATATTGATACATTGAGAACATAAAAAGGAGAGCTGCTATATTCACTGATTTAGGTAGAGTATGCAAGGGGATGCAACTGCATCAACTTAGGGTTAGGGTTGAGGCAGGTATAAATCGGTAAATTTAGTAGCACTCTTACATTTCTCACGAAAACAGTATGATATCTGGTCTGTGTTTTTTAAAAACTCCTAACCTCATTTTGAGCCATACTATCTTCTGTCATAAGTCTTTGTTTTTAAAATTTTAATACCCTTTAAACTCTCCTTTAAAATTAGGCTGGTTCCTATCAGCCTAAATGTTTTTAATTTCTCCTTTATAATAAAATGAAATTTAAAAGTGCGAAGTATAACTGCAAAATTGTCGTAGTTAATAATAGAATAAGGAAGTCAATGACTTATAACTAACGACTTAAAAATAACGACGTTTGCGCAAAAATATTATAATGCGTGATGACAATAAAAACCAGGTTGTTTAATAAACTAAATAGTTTTACTAACTCAAAAAAAGTAATTTGGTTGTGTTAAACAAAGATGGCGGGTATTAGCGTTTTTTGTGTAATTTTTTAAAACTTTGAGATCGAGTTAGAGCCTTTTACTTTGAAGAAATTTGTTATTGAATACCTTTTTTTTTCGTTTTAAACGACGATCTTCCAGAATCTGCAATTAAAATCTGTAAATTTAGATGTGGTGTGAAAGTGTATTTGCACCCCAAAACACTTATTAAAGTATCTACGTTATTAAAAAAAAAATCACAAAAAAATAATGCTACCATGGTTACCAGGCTTCCTTTTTGCTTTTGTTGAAACTTCAAAAACATCTGTACGTGAAGTAATATCCCCATATTGATTTAGTTCTAAATATTTTTATTGAAAACAAATATCATATTTTCGTTATTAGCTCCGGTATAGTTTTTAGGATGAGATTCGTCGTCTTAAAAACTATACTGGTGCTAATTTTCAGCTTAATCACACCTTTAGTTGAGTAGAAACTTGTAAAACAAAAACGATAGTAAAATCAAAATGGCTGCCAAACAAAAAAAACTGCTCCCGGCTTCCTATCTTTTTGAACAAAATCGCAAGTTTTGGATTTTTTTTTTGATAACATTTGCTAACCCAAATCCCAACCAATTACAGCAATTAATTTTTAACAAACTTTTATGATTACAAGGTTATTACTATCACTACTCTACTATTAGAGTATTACTACTTATACACAACTCTACTATTATTAGTATTACTATTACTACTACCGGGTATTACATTTGAAAAGAAAAATGTTTTGGGTAAATGTACATTTTTTTTTTTAATTATTTACCCAACACTAGAGTCTTTAGTTCTAATTTTAGTCTAGTTCTACCTAGTGGGCACGGTATCCAAAAAAGACGTCTTTTGAACGTCTCAAAGACGTCCAAAACGTTCAAAAGACATCCAAAGCGTTCAAAAAACAATTTTCTTATGTTCTCACAGAGTCTTGTACCCACTGGGTACACACTCAACACGGACCTAAAAAAAAAATCTTTTGAACGTTCAAAAGACGTTCAAAACAATCAAAAGACGTTCAAAACGCTCTAAAGACGTTTAAAAGACGCCTTTTGTACGTTCCGTGCGTACTGGGTAAAGCATGCTATCGTTAAATTCAAAACAATAAAAAATTAAAAAAAAAGTAAAAATAACTAAACTAACGCAAAAACTTATAATATAATTATTGAAATGCTATTCTGTTGAGTTCGCTCATTTTGAATAATAGGCAGTCCCAAAATCTCCTGAGATCTCAAAAGTTTGTACAAATTTACCAAATGCCTAAAATAACTTGTACAGCTGTTAGTGTTAGCTGTTGTAAAACTTCTAAAAACTTTAATAATTATAACAATAATTATTTTAAGCTAAGGAATTTGATGAATATGAAAACGCTTTTTATTTTAATACTATTTACTATTCCAAAAAAATAAGCGAGTATTTACGCTAATCGACGACATCAACTTCTGCAGAGTGCCTTTGGAAATTTTTATTCCTACTAATCTCCACTCTCTAATCAAATCTTTAGCTTTACTTATTGTTTTGCCACTCTTACGCAAATATTCTTTGCCAATTTGCATGGAAAATGGTGTCAATCTGCCAATAAATGGACAGATTAACGGATTCAATCCTTTTTGAATAAATTTGATGTCTCTCAATTTGTCTGCAGTCGTCTTAGAAAAATGACAAGAAGAAAGATGAGGCCAAAATCAGCAATCATGATGCCAGAACCATCATTCCTTGATGTAAACATCCTAGTTAAAAGTTTATGATGTGACAAAAGTTTAAGATCTCAAAGCGCAGCTGCATATTGCCTGCCACAAGAGAAGTTTTTACCAAATTTATCCTGTGATTTCAACAATTGAAGTGTAAAATTTTGCACCTGGGAGCTGTTTGAAGTCACATTTGATGTACGTTTCGTCATCCATAATTATGAAGCCATTACGTTTTATTAGCACTTTATCATAAAGTTTTCGAACTGGAGTTTTAGCAGTCAGTAATTCCTTATCTGATCGGTTTGAACATTTAATGGCTCAATAAGACTTGAAATTGTTAAATTTCTCAACTTTCCTAACAAAAATCACTGAAACTTTATACCTTTTTGCTCGTTCACTGTTCGATTTTGAAAGAATGATTTTCGAATACAAATTGCTGCTTTCTTATCCTTAATGTCACTCTTTTTTCCAGATCCCTTTACTTGTTCGATAAATAGAGAGCTATTGCATTGTTTTATGACCGTATAAACAGTAGTTTTGCTAGATTCAGATGCTTTAGCGATTGAAAGTAACGATGCAGAAGGATTTTGTAGGTAGTTGTGAAGAATTTTTTTTTATTTTTCTAATTGTTTTTATGACATTTTAATCCAGAGAACTATTTTGACTCGTTTGTTGACGATTTTAATTAATACTATCATTATTTAAGGTAATTTACGCAAACGCAAAAAATAATAATTTTTAAATGTGTTGGTGACAAGTTTTAAAACGAAATTCATTGTTCCGAATAAAATTTCAATAAATAGTTCATTCAACAAATTAGTTAAATAATGAATGAATAAAGTTTGTCCACAGTAAAAAAAAAACATACATTCTATTTCTTTGAAAAAACACGAGAGCCGTGAGCCACTCAATTTTTGCGGTTCTGGCTCGTGTTCCGGCTCCACCAAAAAACAGCGGCTCCCCGCCTCCACGATTCCGGCTCGGTTTCAGAACCTGGTTTATCCCGCCTAAAAGTTTTAAATATTCCATTTAATATTTTTAATATTTTGTTTTAAGTTTCAATTAAATTTAATTTAATAATTAAAATTGAATTTAACGGGCGTGTTTTACGTGAAGAAAGCAATCGCGCACAAGCCCTAAGGTACATTAGGGTGGAGCGATTTTCAAAATTTTCAAAATTTGATTTACCTGAGCCGCGAAACGATGTCTATTGGCAAAAAAAGAACCTTTTTTTCTAACTTTTTTGAAACCCATCTAATTTTTTTTTTTTTTTAATTTCGATGGGTTTTTCCAATAGATACTATTCATAACCAAGGATTTTTTTCTGCTTTTTTTGAGTCCAAGGTTGATATGGTTAAGAAAAAAAAAATTCACAAAAATTAGGACCCATCAAGAATTTAGAATCCAAAGAGGAACCTCAAGATCTCATAAAAAATCAAAAAATAATTTTTATACTTTCATCTTATAATTAATAGACATCGGTTCGTGTCTTAGGAATATTGATTTTTAAACTTTTCTTCTTTTGCTATAAAAATCGCTCCACCCTAGTATTTTAAATACAGGTATAGAGCCAATACAATACCGGAATTTCGGTACTTCTATTACTACCGGTAATAGTTGTAATAGACTTAATAGACTTACTTAATGTTAGTAATTACCGTCCAATATCTGTTCTCTCTGTTTTCTCAAAGATTATAGAGAGAATTCTTTATAATAAAATTTTTAATCATCTTTCTCAAAATAATATCCTATACAAAAATCAATATGGGTTTAAAAAACATAACTCCACTGAACACGCTATACTCCAAATAACACAATATATTACTAAATCATTTGAAAGTTCCAAATTTACTTTAGGCATTTTTATTGACTTGTCTAAAGCCTTTGATACGATAGATCATAAAATTCTTTTTAAAAAACTTAAAATATTATGGAATCTCTAGCAATGTTTTGAAGCTTTTAAAAAGTTATTTAAGTAATAGAAAGCAATATGTTCACTATGACGTATCATCGAAATCAAACTTGTTAGATGTAACATGCGGAGTTCCTCAAGGGTCTGTCCTAGGACCTCTCCTATTTCTCATTTACATAAACGATCTTTATGAAGCATCTAATTTAATGACAATTATGTTTGCTGATGACACGAATTTTTTTCTATCTCATAGTAACATAATTACCCTATTTCAAAGTATGAACATAGAATTAATTAAAATTTCAGAATGGTTTAAATTAAATAAGCTTTCTCTTAACATTGAAAAAACAAAATGGTCTCTTTTTCATCCATACTACAAAAAACATCTTCTACCAAGTAAATTGCCTGCTCTTTTTATAGATGACATTCAAATTAAAAGAGTAACGGCTACAAATTTTGGGTTTAATAAATGTGTTTTCAATGTGTTTTTTCCATGTCAGATTTTCATCAATAAAAAGGGGTTTTTATTGATGAAAATCTGACATGGAAAAAACACATTGAAAACTTATCCTCTAAAATTTCCAAAAGTATAGGAATACTATTTAAAATAAGAAGCATGCTAAATAAACATACTTTAATTCAGCTTTACCACTCTTTTATTCATTGCCATCTAAACTATGCTAATGCGGCTTGGGGTAGTGTAAGTAAAACTAAATTAGAACCACTTTATCGCCAACAGAAACATGTTGCACGAATTATTAATTTTAAACATCGATTTTATCATGCTAAGCCTCTTTTAAACGAAATGAATATTCCTAATATATATCAACTTAATATTTTTAATGTATTGTGTTTTATGTTTAAATGTAAGTCTCGCACATCTCCAATTTCTTTTCACAATTTATATTCTTTAAAGGTTAAAAATAAATACAATTTGCGTAATGAAAATTTTATTCTTCAACCAGTTTTCAAAACTAATTTTGGTAAATTTTGTATTTCATTTAGAGGAGCATTTTTATGGAACAAAATAGTGTTAAAACTTTTTGATTTCTCTCATGAATGGAACTTTTTCTTATTTAAAAGAAAATTGAAAGAAATTCTTTTCTCAGTTGAAAACATTCTGATATATTTTTAAGTTTGTTTTGTTTTTTATTAATACTCTTAGGAAATATTTTATCGTAATTTATATATACGAAATCTTTTATCTTCACTTATATATATATATGTATATATATATATATATATATATATATATATATATATATATAAATATATATATATATGTATATATATATATATATATATATATGTGTATATATATATATATATATATATATATATATATATATATATATATATATATATATATATATATATATATATATATATATATATGTATATATATATATATATATATATATATGCGTATATATGTATGTGTATTTGTGCGTATTATTTGTATGTGTATATATATATATTGATGTGTAAGTATATTTATTTACATATTTGTATGTTTAAATATGTATAAATAATTATATTTGTATTTATGTGTGAATATTTGTCTATGAATAATTAAAGGATTATTTATTATTTAAAATCTGTTTAGGCGGTTCTCGATGACAAGATCTTATGATCTTCTGCGAGTATCCGCGTTCTTGTTGTAACGTTAACAAAATTGTAATTCTGACTATACGTATTTTATTCATTCTTATATTGTAAAACTTATTTTGAATAAATAAAAAGAACAAAAAAAAAAAAAAAAAAAAAAGTTGTACTATTAGGAGCAAATAAATATTTATGACACGAACCGTCTGATATGTTTAGTAATAGCAAATACAAAATTTTTATAATGCAAAAAATAAACATAAATATTCAACATCTTTTTTATTTTAGTATTTGTATTATACTATAATAATAATAAATAATAAATAACTATAATTTATATAAACAATAAGTATATAAATATAATTTAATAATAAATGATTAAAATAGAATATAATTTAAAATAATAAAATATAATTTAAAAATAAATATAAATAAATATAAATTATATAAACAATAAATAACAAAAATTTATAGTTATTTATTGTTATTCTTTGGATTAATCATTTTCATGATTCATTATGAAACAGCCCCATTATTTGAATGGTGCATTATTTATATTTTTATTGCATTTTTAAGTCCTTTTTTCAATTGTTATTTTTTCATGATTTGAGCATATTATATAATATAGAAACTTGAAAAAAATTTATATGATATATTTTTAAAAATAACAAGAAAAAAAAAATTAATAAATATCTATGCTGTAATACACATAGATATTTTATAAAAAAAATAATCGATTATTTATTGTATTATATTAAAATATAAATGTATGTAGCATAGCGAAAATAACAGTTAAAAAAACAACAACTTAATAAATATGTATACTGTACATTAAAACATAAATGTATAGCATACATATTTATTAGGTTGTTTTTTTTACTGTTATTTTTTATTACTTTGTACAATATCAAATTAATTTGATAATGTATATACATTATCAGATTAATATAAACAATTTATATGTAAAATATCAATGTAATTTTTATAGCTATTATTATTAGCCATTCCAGAGGGTTTGTCATTATTTACATATATAGTTTATATAGTTGTATAGAGCTTAAAAAGACTTGAAAAATGAGGGGCATTTAACTTAAGAAGTGAATCCAAACTTTGGATCCAAAGTTATTGGATTCAAAGTTATTTTTTGTGCTGGAAAAACTGATGGTTTTTTGACAAAACATTATTATCAAAAAACAGATGTTTTGTCAAAAAAAATCATCATTGAAAAACTAATGTTTTGTCATAAAAACGTCAGTTTTTCCAGCACAAAAAATGCTACAACTTTGGATCTTTTCTTTAATTAACTTCTAAAGTTAAAAGACCCAAACATTTTTGTACTTTAGTATGAAAAATTTGGCATGAAATTGCACCAAAATAAAATTAAAAAAACATCAAAAATCAAGCGCAAAAATCAAAACAAACAATGCACAAAGGAAAAAAAACATTATATACATAATTTCTAAACAAAATTCCTAAGTACTATTTCTTCCAGAAATCATAAATAAATACTTGAATTGAATAGAGGAACGGCTATACTTCCTTTTTCACAGGAAACCTCTTTTAAAAAAGTTTTTGTTTTTCAATCAATCAATCAATTCATATATTCTGAAATAGTTGTTCATGGAAGTTTACAAATAGTACATGTACTAATCTAAAGTAAAAACCTTGCAAATAAAAGCTACTAAATATATTGTGAATGCTAATAGTAATATTAATCGTCCACAGCTGTAACAAAACGAACATTAAAAGTTAAAGGAGTGAAATACTAATAATGATAATAATAAGAGTGGTAGTAGTAACAATAAAAACAATGATAAGAGTATAATGATAATAATAAAAATAAATTGACAGCAATAAAAATAATCACAATAATCATAAAAAGAATAATAGTAATTTAGTATTAGTCACACAAATACACATTTTATTAATGTGATTTATATTTTTATCATATTTTATTAATGTGATTTATATTATACTGTGATTTATAAACTCAAATAAATAACCAAATATATTAATAACGTCGGTTATATAAAAATCTTACACGACAGTAATTATGTAAATATCAGAATATAAAATAATGTTCATACACACATTATGTTACATACACACATATATAGACAGATACAAATACATACTTACGAACACTCATACACACTTACGTTCACATATACATATAATCACATATTTTATATCTCCCTGCATTCAATAGTTATGTATACAGTAATTGTATTCATACATAATATACACACATGAATGTAGATTGATATATACTATACACAAATATACGTATATACACACACGTACATATACATACGCACACATACATAAACACATACATACACATATACAAACATAAATACATATACACACATTTAATAATACTACATATGTGTATTATATATGTATACATTACATACATATACGCATACATATATACATGTCAACCCTCTTAGGGTCGGCATTCGACAATGCCGACCTGAAAGTGTTTGAGGTCGGCAAAAAATTGCAGGCTTCCTTTATATGTTTTATGTTTTACCTTTGTATCAAATAATTGTTGCCGACCTGACGCCGACCTCAAAAAGATTGAGGTCGACAAATTATTGCCGACCTCATTTTTCCTAACTCCTAGGGTTGACTTACATACACACGCACACATATATATACGCATGAAAATATATACAAACATACACATACACACGTACACATCCATGTATACATATACACATACATACATATACACTTACACTTATTCGCATGCGCTTATCACAAACACTTATAGATAGATACACATATCTTTGGATTTATAAACTATATTTGATTAGGAAGAAATGGAATAGGTTACTCTTAAAAACAAAGATTAAATGGAGAGCTTTTAGGTCATAGGGAAGGTTATTTCAAGATTTTATACTTTGGTTTTTTATGGACTTATATCCATAAGTAACAGAATGATGATTTAAGACTGCAAGAGTCAGATTATTAGTTGATTGAAGATAGTATCGGTTATTTGCATTTTTTTCGGAAGAAATTGTTGAAGGTAAAAGGTAGGTTTTGTGTTGGTGGTTCAAGACAAACTGGCAATTCAAGAATTGAACAAGGTCACATAGTTAAAGGATCTTAGAAGTATAATAAAGTACATTAGGATTGGATTTGTCATTCTGAAAATGTATTATTTTTAAAGCTTTGTTTTGAAGATGAGATATCCTTAGGACTTCTTGCTGTTGAGATTGTCCCCATATTTAATAAACCAATCTTAAAGTTTTTAAACACCGAGAGCTTAAAAATTATGTACTAATGTTGAAAAGGTTACCCATTTTATTAGATTTCTTATCTTTTTTTAAATCTGCATGGAAATTTTCAAACAAAATTGATGTGTTTTGGTACTTAAGAAATTCTACCTTTAAAAACTACTTTTGGAAAATGTTGTCTATTGCAAGTTGCATGGCGCTGTGCATGACACTGCTTAAAGTAGCACCTATCTCTAGTTCCATCAACTAAAACAAATTCTTTTTTTTTTTTTTTTTAATTTTTTTGTTCTTTAATCCTTACAAATTCGTAAAATATAATAGAATCTTTACAGAATAAGTAAAATTAAAAAAAAAAAAAAATTACAAAGTTACGTAATACAAAAAAAATATATAAAATAATACTGTAAAGTATTAGAAATTACTTCAAAGAACGCGAAAAACTATGAGAAGACCGACGCACAGTGAGTCAAAATTCATAAAAAACGGCAAAAAACCCCCCATAAAAAAAGTATTGCTGGAAATTAAATAATTTAATTATAATGTTACTAAATACCACTAAAAGTCAATAGTAAACTTTTTTGTGAATAATTTTCAAGATTTCACCAATTTATACGCCTTTTTCCGAGACTTATTTATTTTATTTTATTTATCGGAAAACTCGTTCAAAAAAATCTAGCTTTTGTGTCACTCTTTTAAGATTGATATGTGTAAAAACAGTTCAAAATTTAATTTGAAGTCAAATGTTTAAGATGTTTGGCAACAACTAACAACATTTTTGACAATAAATTTTGTTTTTAGTTTTTCATTACTGAGATCTCAAAAATGTGTCATAAACTGATTTTTTTAAATTAGTTTAATTATGAGTTTAGTTTAAAAACTAAACGATTCCACTAGATTCCATGGTAGTTTTAATATTTTCCCATTAATAGGTATATATGAAAGCAGAAAAAATAAAAATCATTTGCCCAAACTTGCCCCAATTAAAATAAGACCTTTCAAATACTTCGGTTTTTTTGTGTTTTTTTTTTCGTTTTTAATTAAAACTTGCCGTATAAAGTAGCGAATATTAGTTCATTGCTTTCATTCATTACACAATTTATACATTTAGTTCCTATTAGTAAAAAAACTCATGCTCATGCAGATGGTGCTAATTATCAAACCTCAAAAACCAATATATGCAGCGTTTGATGGGATAGTGCATGTTTTAAAATTAAAACTTGTGTATAAAATAACTTAAAATAGTTCATTGCTTACATTCAAAATGAAAAGAATACATTTATTTCCTATAATTCAAGAGTTAGGAATTAATCATGATAACTTACTCGAGGTTCTTCTTCGTGAGTTTTGTAGACTGGAGGGTCTATACTATGAAAGTATTGAAAAACCTGAAATGATAAATCTTAAAGAAAACTCTAATAATATTTAAATGTAAATTCCGATCAAAGTTGCGGAAGTATGCAAGAACCTTCTCTAGACTTTTAGAACACGAGCGAACTTGGTTGAACAAAGATATTACTGTTAACAAAAAAAATGTTGCATCAAGTTCAGGTAGAAAGTGCAAGAACTGGGAAGATTTAGGTGATAGAAGCAGAAGATCTAAGGTATTAATAAATTAATTAAATTCAACCCAGTTAAAAAAATAGTTTACAAGCTTAAATATTAAATATTATCTTGTTTAAGGTTGCCAAATTAGCTGAACATCCTGCTGAAGCATTGGCATTAGCTTCAATAAAAAAAGCCACAAGAGATCCTAGCAAAAAAGACTTCGTTGATCTTGTGAAAAGTGCTACAAACTCTGAAAAAGCTAAAATCAAAAAGATAAATTTTCCGATAAAAATGAAAACCGAAGATGCCTTGAGCTTAAAAATTCAGTGTGACCTTTCTGATGAACAGTATTAAATTATTAGAAATTCATCGATAATACATAATGCAGATATTTATCCTTCACTTCATGAAATTAAGAATGAGAGACACAAATGTTATCCTGAGGGTTTAATTGTGACAGAAACATCTGCTTCAACTTCTCTACAGGGTATGTTTAATCATACTCTGACAAGGATATTAACTTTTACGGAATGCCAAGACCCTATGAGAATGTTTGCTGAAATTGGGGGGAGGTTTAAAGGTCTACTTCATTTTAAAGATGGTTTTGATGATGCCTCCAGTCAAAGTGTCTATAAACAAAAATACACTGATACAAATATTGGTGAAGCCCAAGTTAATGAACAAAGTCTTTTCCAGACAGCTTTTGTTCCACTTAAATTAACCATCATGAACAAAAATGTATGGTTAAATAAAAAGCCCTCTAGTACACATTACTGTAGACCCCTCCATCTCCAATATCAAAAAGAAACGGAAGAATTAATAAGAAATGAATATGAACTTTTAAAAACAGAAATAAATAGACTAGTCAAGTTTGAAGTAAAGTTAGAAGTAGAGGAAGGCAAACCGGATACAACTATCACATTTAAGTTCAAACTAGATTTAACCATGTTTGATGGTAAAGTGGTTAATGCCCTCACTAACACTCTGTCCTCGCAATCATGTAATGTTTGCGGAGCTAAGCCCAGTGAACTTAATAACCCAGCATTGATCAGATCTAAACCAATCAATGAAAAAGCTTTATCTTTGCATCTTTCTACTCTGCATTGCTGGCTCAGATGTTTTGAATATATTTTACATTTAGGATATAAATTAGACATTAAAAAATACTTTGCCAAATCCCATGCCTAAAAAGCATTATTAAAAAGTAAAAAAACGAACATTCAACTGAGGTTTAGAGAAGAGCTAAGTCTTATAGTTGATATGCCCAAACAGAGTTTTGGCAACACTAACGATGGAAACACTGCCAGAAGAGCATTTGAAAATACTGAAACTTTCGCTGATATAACGGAAGTGGCAGTAGATGTAATTATTAGATTGAGGACAATCCTAATAGCAGTATGCTCCTGTTATGAGTTGAACTCTGAAAGTCTTGGCCAGTATTGCTATGAAACTACAGCTCTTATACTCAAAAACTATTGCTGGTATGTGATTTCCCCAACTGTTCCTAAACACTTGGAACATGGTGTGCAGATATCTGAGGCATTAGAACTGACAATTGGTTACTTCTCTGAAGAGTCACAAGAGGCTCTAAATAAAGAAATTCGCAAAGCTAGATTAAACCATACAGCCAAGATATCTAGAAAGAATGTTATGAAAAACCAGTACCAATACTTGTTGATTAGAAGTGATCCTGTAATATCAAACACTTGTTTTAAAAAATACAAGGTTGAAAATGGAAAAACACTTACCCCTGAAGTTTTATCATTGTTAATGCTGTAATAATGAAATAAAGCCTTTTTATTAGTATTAGGTTTTCATTTTTTTGTTTTCTTGAAAGAAAAATTAGATAAGATAAATATTTATTTTGTTTTTAATATATTTTAATATTATATAATATTAAAATATTTTTTGAACCAGTTTTTCTTTTTAATTAACAAATGTTTTGGTTTGAGGAATTTAATTTTTTTTAATTAGGTCAGTCATTGTGCGCGTAAAAGTCTCTAACGCGTATACGCGTAAGTAGTACGAGCCTTAGGCACAAGAAATATTTAGATTAAAAATATGTGGTATTCTTTTATATGGTATTTTGGATCAAGGAATTCGATTTTTTTATTTAGGTTATATTTTACGCGCGTAAAAGACAGTTACACGCGTATGCGCGCGCCTTACGCGTCATAGGTACGCGTAAGAATTATTTTTAATGGAAAATTTAAATTTTTTGACCCAAAATACGATAATATTGATGTATCACATAATTATATATGATAGTTATATAATTTTTGCCGTTTTTTCACTTTTATGACTCACTGTGCGACGGCCTTGTCATCAAGATACCGCTATGCATTACTAATATTTTTGGATGCTTTTATTTAAAATAAGTTTATATTTACAAAAAAAAAAAAAAAAAATGTTATCGGTTTTCGGCAGAATGAGAATAAAAATCAAAAATGCAAAAAACAGAAAATGCAGACAAAAAGAAGTTTTTAATTTTTTAATTTTATTTCAATACACATAAATATAAGTAGGTACACGATTTGCTAAATAGGTAATATATAATGTTGATAATTAAGCCTATTATTTGTATTTGCGTTTTGTTATTGCTGTTGTTTTTGAGTTATTTAGAGTTTTTTGAGTTATTAGAGTTTACATTGGTTTCGGAACAAAGTTAGTTATATACATAGTTTTAAATGTTTTGGGGTTAATAAAAATTCATAAAGTTGTTAGTGTTTAAAATGAGATCTTTTAATAACGTTTTCAGAGTATTTAAGTTATTCGATTTTTCCAGTTGAGCATTTTTTGATATTAATTTGTTATATAGATAAGGACTACGGTACGAAATAGAAAAGTGCGAGAGATTAGTTTTTTTAAAAGGTACGTTGAAGTTTCCCGTTCCTCTGGTATGGTATCTATTTTTGCTATTTTGGAAAAAATTCTTTGAAAAGTTAGAAGGAACGAGTCCAAGTTTATATTTGAGCATAAATAACAAATTTTGGAATATATTGATTTGATATACATTTAATTTTTTAAAAGTGGCTCAGCATGCGAGAGTCTATCCTTATTAAAAACTATTCTTGCAGCATGTTTTTGTTTTCGATATAGTGTGGTTGGTTTGCATTTATGAGTACTCGCCCATGCAACATTAGCGTAAATGTAGTAGCTTTGTATAAACGAGAAGTATAGAAACATTAAATTATCAGGAGACAGTATAGAACTAGCTTTGTAGAGGATACCAATGTTTTTTGATATTTTGGTATTTAATATATCTATATGTGATTTTCATGAGATGTTCTCATCAATAAGTATCCCTAGAAATTTAGTTGCTTGGTTTCTCTCAATTTCTTTAGTATCTATATTTAGCAAAGGTAAATCGGGTGGTATTTTTTTAAGGTTAGAATGAAAAAGAATGTATTTGGTTTTTTCTGTGTTTAGCGATAATTTGTTAGATTTTAACCAACTGTTTACTTTTTCAAGTTCAGTATTTGTAGTTTCCTAAAGTTCTGTAATTGATGAGGATGCATAAAATAAATTGGTGTTGTCCGCGAACATTATGAAATCCAATTTACTTGAGGCTTTAGGAAGATCGTTTATGTATATTAAAAACAAAAGAGGTGCAAGAATGGAACATTGGGGGACACAGCATTTTATTTCGAGTAATTTTTAAAAATTGATTTAGAATTTTGTTATTAGTTAGATATTTATACAGTTTATTGTATATTACTCTCTCCAAAAGTTTTGAAAATACATAAAGCACTGAGATAGGTCTGTAGTTATTTAGTGTAAATGTATCAAGTGTTTTTAAAATTGGTATTACCTTAGCAATTTTTAATTTATTCTGTACGGATCCTGTAATAATTGAAGACTTAAATATTTCATAGATTGGTTTTTTTATCTTTGGAAACACATTTACAACTATATAGCTACAAATGTCATCTATCCCAGGGGCCTTATTCGTCTTGAGCGAGTTTTTTGCAATTTCTAGTTCTTCATGGTTTAGTCCAGAGAAAATATTTAAACAGAAATGTTGGTTTGTGATATAATTTTTGAAGCCATATTAGGGCCTATGTTTGCAAAAACGCTATTGAAGTTTTCAGCGATAGAGGTTTTCAGTTTCGTTAACGATAACTTTATCGGGTATATTATTTGATTTAGTATAGTTTTTACCTATTATTTCTTTCAATATGTTCCAGGTTTTTTTAATATCACTTTTGCTTTTTTGTAGTTGTTTTGAATAATATACTTTTTTTGAATTCTTTCTCTTTTTTTCAAATAGATTTTTGTATTCTTTGTATGTAGATAAGTTAGTTTCGTTTCTGTTTTTTAAATACTTGATAAAGAGTTTTTGCTTTGTTTTTGATGATTTTCTAATCCCCTTAGTTATCCATGGGCAGTTTAAATACTTTAGCTTTATTTCTTTCTCTTCAACAGGGAAATGTTTATTGTAGTGATCTAGAAAAATATTTCTAAATAAATTGAATGCGGAATTTGTGTGTGCAAGGTTACATTCTTGATACACTTCATCCCAATTTACTACCGATAGCGAGTCTTTAAAATTTTTAATAGAGAACTGATTGATTTTTCTTTTATAAATTTTAGTTTTGGGATTGTTATATGTTCTTAAATCTTGAGATAATGAAAAATAAATAGGAAAATGGTCTGTTAAATCGGTTTCTATAATTCCTGCTTTTAAAGAAGTTTCAAGAAATGTATTTGTTAATATATTGTCTATTGCAGAGACGGAGGTTGGGGTTATCCGAGTAGGTTTGTTGATGATCGGAAGGATACATAATTAAAACAGAATATCAAAAAAGAGTTTAGTAACCGCATTTTCTTTGTAGTTTTGACTGTTAATATTTAAATCCCCTATAAAGAAAAAATTTTTTCCCTTGTCATTTATTTTAAGAAAGATTTCATTTAAAAAATTTGAAAATTTAGTTATACATATATTTATTTTTTTTCGTAAGTTTTTGTTTACATTTGACGTAATATATATAAACTACATATTTTTTTCAAATTCAAACAAGGCTTCTAAAAGAAGATGAAATGATCTTATCGTCAGAAGCCTTTTACAAAACAGAGTGCGTAAAGTATTATAAAAACGCCTTTTTACAATAAGAGAACGTAAAAAATTAACATTAAAATATTAAAATAGCACATAGATAAATAGAAACAAATTGTCAACAAGTATAAAACAAAGATTGAACATTCATTTCAAAATTATTATATATCATAAGACAAATTAAAAATATTCTAAGATATTTTTAATAGAGAGAATGAGATCTTTTAATTTAATTTTAAAAACAAAATAAGTTAGGGGTAAGTCGAAGTTAGGCAAAATAATTTTGTTCCAGAGATGAGCTGCACGATAAGTGATACAGAATTGATTGAATTTTGTTCGACAGAGTGGTTCATTTAAATAGTTATTATTCCTCATGTTAAACTTGCTTAAAGGTTTCAAAATAAAAAGGTCTTTAAAAATTAAAGGAGATAAATCATACTTCCACATATATACAAAAGACAAATTTTTATATACGTTTAGTTTATAAATATCGAGGATTTTCATTTGATTGAAAAATATTGAGGAATTTGAGAACCGATCCGCAAAATTAATTACACGGATCGCATGATTTTGAAGGCGGTGGAGACATTGTAACTTGCTTTGATCAGTACTACCCCAGGCAATAATTCCATAACTTATATAACTATGAATAAAAGAATAATAAAGTTTAGTTAAATTATTTTTATCTAAATGAGTACGCGCCTTATATAGAATTCCAATACTTTTTGAAACTTTCGAGCAGACATAGTTAATATGATGTTTCCATGTGATGTTCTCGTCAATGAAAACCCCCAGGTATTTAGTTACAGAATCTCTTTTTATTTCATTATAGTCAATAAAAATTTTTGGTAAATTTTGGAGTATAAAACGTTTTTTGGAGAGCGGGTGGAAAAAAAATCCATTTTGTTTTGTTTACATTTAATGTTAATTTGTTACTTTTAAACCATTTAGATATGTTTTGAAGTTCTTCATAACGGAGAATAGTAGGTAGATGTCACTGTTAGAGAGAAATAAGTTTGTGTCATCAGCAAACATAATACTTAGAAGATTTGATGCTTTATGCAAGTCGTTGATATATATTAAGAACAAAAGAGGGCCTAAGATGGAACCTTGCGGAACACCACAGGAAACATTTAAAAACTGTGTATGATTAAGTTCATTACAAGAAACAAATTGTTTTCTGTTGGATAAATAACTTTGAAACCATTTACTAACTCTTTCATTTATTCCGTAATAATTAAGTTTATAAAGCAAAATATCATGATCCACTGTACCAAATGCTTTTGAAAGATCGATAAAAATTCCTAATGTAAATTGAGATTTTTTAAAAGAATTGGAAATCTCACGTACCAACTGAATAATTGCATGCTCGGTTGAGTTATTCTTCTTAAACCCAAACTGATTGTTGTATAATAAATTATTTAAACTAAAATAATTAAATACTCTATTGAACATGATTCTTTCTAGTATTTTTGAAAATATTGATAAGATAGAGATAGGCCGGTAATTACTAATGTCAGATTTGTCACCACCTTTAAATAGAGGAATAATTTTAGCAAATTTCAATTGATCAGGAAAGACTCCTTGTTCGATTGATGATTTAAAGACTTTAAAAAGAATATATTTTAATTGTTCAAAGCAATATAAAATTATGTTACGATTGATTTCGTCCGGTCCAACTGCTTTATTTTTTTTTAGTGTTTTAAAGGTTTTTTCGAACTCATCAAATAGTAACTCTTTAGATAACTCATCCGAGTGAATGCAATTATATATCGGTACTAGAAAATCTTTAAATGATGCTTCAGTGTTAGGAATTAATTTAGATAGTTTAGGGCCAAATTCAACAAAGAATTTGTTAAAGTCGTGAGCTATTGTTTGAGAATTAATTATATTATTGTTATCCACTTTGATAATGTGTGGCAAGGAACCTGAGCATGGTTTTGATTTACCGATAATTACTTTTATTATTTCCCAGGAGCGTTTACAAGTATTTTTGGCTTTATTGAGAATTTTAGAAAAGTAATGTTTTTTTAAGTTTTTTCGAACTTTTTCAAAAAGATTTTTGTAGTCTTTGTATATTTTCTCATTGGCGAATGATTTGTTTTTTAGATATTTTATGTATAATTTCTGCTTAACTTTTGATGATTTTTTTAAACCTTTGGTAATCCAGGGAGAATTAATGTTTTTTTGATTTATTGTTTTTTCATGTAAAGGAAAATTGGCATCATAAACTGAGTAAAATGTATTTAAAAAATCATCATAAATTTTGTTTGCGTTATCACTAAAGTCGATGTTCTTTTAATGAAGTAATGATAATTGTGTTTTAAATTGCTCAACATTTTTTTTGTTATAGTTGCGTAATTTAACTTTTATGTTAGTTTTGGTCATAATTTTAGAGTTGAAGTTTATGATAAGAAAATATAGATAGGGAAATGGTCAGATATGACTGTTTTTAAGATACCTTTATTTAAGTCACTATTAAAAATATCAGTTGTTAGAATGTTATCAATTAGAGTAGCCGATTTAGGAGTTACGCTGGTAGGGCGATTTATTAAAGGAATGGCTCCCATTTCTAAAATAGAATCATTAAATTTTTTAACTTTAATGTCCGTAAAGTAATGGAAGCAATTCATATTGAAATCCCCTACAATAAAATTCTTTTTTTTTTCAAGAATGCCTATTTTGAAAAGGTTTTCTTCAAAATACATGCTCATGTTCTTGGCCACACCATTTGGGGGCCTATAGCAACAGCTCGGTAAAATGTTTTGTGATTGATTGTTTAGAATTTCAATAGTTAAAATTTCTTTGTCGCCGTCAGAAACACTTAAATCATTCCTAAAAAATGCGCAATATTTTTCTTTACATAAATAAGAACTCCTCCGCCGCGTTTATTGATAAGTCTCTTGAGAAATTAAATCAAAGTAAGGAAGATTAAAATTTGAAGTAGTATTTAAATCTTTTTCAGTTATCCAGCTTTCGGTTAAACAAATTATATTAAAATAATTGTTGGTTTCTTGCAACAAATAGAGAAGATTTTCAAAATTGCGGATTAGGCTTCTAATATTTATATGAAGAATTCTTAGTTGATCAAAATTATTGTTTTTTGTATATTTATAAAAAAATTATTCTAATTTGTTAGGATTTGTAATAAGAACAATCCGTAATAATGTCATTGAAATAATTATTATCTGGATCAAATTTTTCATCAGATTCGAAGTGTCTCATTTCTGAAAAATTACAACTAAACGATTTAAAATCATTTGTCACAGGCATTTTGATTGCGTCATAAATTAGAAGAACTTTCTTAACACTGTATGTGAAAAAAATAAAAAATAAATTTATTTTATATGATCTCTACAAAAAATAGAATCGAACTTGAGAATTGCGTATTTACCTACTTTTCTCAATTTAATCACTTCATCCCAGAGTTTTTTACGCTTTTCCATTGTTTCCTTTGCAAAGTCTTCGTTAACAAACGCGCCTATTCCGCGTAGTTTTTTTGAGTTAGGCAGAATTAACTTTTTATCGTTGAAATTTAAAAGTTTTAAAACAATTGATCGCTCTTTTCCTGACTTTATTGACCCTGATCTGTGCGCTCTTTCGATTATAATTTCTTTATTAATTTAGAGTTTTTCAGAAAATATTTTTTTAACAAATTTTGTACTATCTTCCCAAGATTCATCCGTTTGTTAGTTTCTGATATCCTTTTCATTGAAATCTCCTCTTGGAAATCAATACTCTCTTTTAATTCACTGATATCTTTTAACATACCTTTTATTTTTATTTTGTCTATGTTCAAATCGCTTTCAATTTTTTCTAGTCTTTCTGTTATTATTTTCATATTTGCACCAGTGATTTTTGCAAAGTTACTTTCTTGTTCTTTAAGAAGTTTTTCTGTTTCCTTTAAAATAGACTTTCTCTGTTCCTCTAACATGCTTTTTATTAGTTTTTCGATGTTTTTATAGGAACTTCCATAGTAATTGGTCTGATGTAAATAGTGTAAACAGTGAATTTGAATAGTAATTGCGATTTTTAAAAATAATTAAATGTTCAGTGTATAACTCGTATGAAACGTAACGCTATTTGCCGATACGTTTTTATCATACGAATTGTACATTGAACATAACAGTTAGTTATGTAACCCTAACCCTATCCTAACCCGTTATAAAAGACGAAACCTAGCGTTATGTTTTTTTAAAACATAACGGGTATTTTTTTTATTATATATTTTTGAGTTTGTTTTGAATTTCATTTTTTATATAACAAAAAAAATTACAAGGTTACAAAATTTAAATTAAATTAAATTAAATTAAATTAAAAGGTTAAAAAATTACAAGGTATTACCTTTACGTTACATAAAGAGAGAATATCAAAACAGACATGGGAAAAAAAAAAATAAGGTTTGAAGTTCGCTTAATGTTTTTAAGAGATTTCTCAGATCCACTTTTTTGGGAAAATTTACTAATAAAAAAAGAAAAATTAGAAATGCTTTTGGTTAAAAATGACCTGAAAAAAGTTTGCGAACAATTTCCTTAGATGTGGAAAAAATGAAATTTTTAACAGTGCTTAAAAGAAAACTATCCACTGATAAAAGGTTTCTGTTTTTGCTGCAATCTTTTTGGAAAAATTATTGAGTTTAAACACAAGTCTTGCGCAGAATGATTGCAATGATGGGAGTAACATTTCAGTAATTTTCTCTTTACATATAAAGGTTTTAAGCACATATTTAATTTCATCACTTGGAAGCGAACTTTTGCAATTTTGAAAACAAACACAACTAATAATAGTTTAAAATCACTGAAAATTTAACTCTTTAAGATTTTGTTATGGTACTATGCTTTGTTCAAGTTTGTTGTGGCAATTTAACATGGCATAAAATACTTATCAAATCAACTTTACAAGTAAAACGCAGCTAGAAAAACACTTTGTTCATGAGAAAACAGTATATGAGCACAAAAGTACGAATTTTTTAAACAACTGGAGTGACATTTTTTTTTTTTAATTTAATTTTGTTATTTAGATGCCCCAAGAAGACCTAACAGTCTAGTCACAGAGCACCGCAGAAGTGCATTTAACTAGGAAATTCACGCCTCTTTCCTAACCGTGACGCAAATATATGTCCAAAGTTCGTTTCAAACCTTGATCTCCTGCTTCTTAAGCAAGTTCTCTAACCAATGCGCCACGGCCGCATTGACTTTTAGAAATTTTTGGTTAATCTTCCAGAGACCTTAAAGAAAGAAATATTTAGGCGATTTTCCAATCAGTGATAAAAAAGAGAAAAAATATATTTTTCACTTTAGGTTCAGAAGATAAACCCCTTGGTAATCCCAAAGAGACGATCAGAGTTTTTGCAATAGTAAACAATGCAATTAGCGCAGTAAATGAGCGATTCGCGCAACTGAATGAAATTACTAAACCATTTGGTTTTCTTTATAGTATAAATGTCCTCATGATGAAAAGTTGAAAAGAACTAACGATTTTTTGCATTAATTTGGAAAGAGCATTTTATTCAAACGAAACATTATCCTGGAAAACCCCCATGTTTTGAAAAAGACAATGATGCAACTGCTTCTCGCTTAAAGAAAGACTTGAAGAACTTGATAGAAATTTTGATAGAATTAAAACAGCCTTGCGACTTAAAATTAAAGTTCTTTTAGAAGAGTTTTCAAAAATAAAGTCTAGGAAGGTATTGTTTGATTGAAAGAAAGAACTAAAAAATTCCAGTCAAGTAAAATAAACAAACAAAATGTAAAACAAAATTTTTTACACCACCCCTTGAATATCTGCCGCCCAAGACAAACTATCCCTTTTGCCCGCCAACCCCCCTACTCAAATAAATGACAATCAAATAAAACATTGATTTAATCCTACTAGTATTGTAATTTTAATAGTATTGCAAATAAAACTTTTTAAACTTTGTATATTATTTTCAACTTAGTTAAAAAAAATTAAGTTTTTAGACATGTTTTTCCAAGCTTTGTTGCATCAAAACTAAGTTTTATAAAAAATGAAAAATAAAAATAAATTTTTATGAAGAGTTTGAAATACGCATTAGTAGGAAATGTTTATTTATAGGAAGAAATTTAAACACAAAAAATCAGTTGAAATAACAATTTCGGACAAAATTAAGTATTGTTATATGTATTCTCTAGAGTAACAACAATTAATTTATGTTTTACATAACTTTTTTTTCATGTTTTCTATGATCCTTATATAAAATATGTTTATGATTCGAAAGGTGATTTTAAAATAGAAGTAGTTGTTAAAAAAGTTCACAACTATTACATAAATGGAAAAACTTTGCATATTTTTGATGACATCGACGATAAAAGTGTTAAAAGTTTGAAAATGTACATTTCAAGGAATTCATTTCAAGGATTTCAAGGATGTACATTTCAAGGATTCATTTACAATAATTACCTCCCAATGGAGAGGGTGATCAAATAATGTAAATCAAATGTTTGCTGATATTTTTTCTTATGAAGATGCATTCGCTTATGTCAAAAATAATATTAAAGAATACACCGATGAAAACATAAATAACTTACTTAAAGAGCTTGGTTATCAGCCGTTTGCAGATAACGCAGGCAATAAAATATATAAATATACATAAAATTTTGATAAAAAAATATGTTAATCTATATAAACTGAAACCTTTACAAATATTAGACTGATAACTTTCCTTCTGAAGATGAATCAAAGTCTGCAATAAAAGCATTGAATTTGGTTTTATTCAAATTAAAAAAAAGTAACCTTATTCCAATAATATTACTAAACTGTTTATTTCATTGCGATGGTCAAAATATAAATAATTTATATTCCAAAAGTTAAATCAAATGAAAATAAGCGATGAACTTTTAATAAATAAAACCTTTCGTTTACTAATTAATTATTCGTTACTAAATTGTTTTGGTGATAACAAATATTCAATGCACGAACTGATTCAGCTGACGCGTAGATGTTTTCAAAATGGAAATTCAACTACAAATACGTATCTTAGTTTAATTGAAAATTATTTTAGATTTGAATTGAATGAAGTAAAAGATCGCGAAGATTACGGAAACTATTTTGTTTTCCATTTTATCTACATGTTTCGAACTAACGGAATAAAAAAGTTTAAAAACCTTCCATGATATGACAACATCTATTAAAAACCTATTAGAATGTAAAGGTTTATTTGAAGAAGCAATCGAAGTATTAAAAGCTATTCAAAGTATTAATACAGAAATTTATGATGAAAATAATGAACTAACGCTTGCTAAAAAAAGTAATATCGCAAACTGTTTTTACCATATGGAAAAATATAACGAAGCTTTAGGCATTTTGTATTCTTTTGATAAAATACGGGCTGAAATTTTAGGTATCATCCATCCAGATACAATGAGAACAAAACATAATATCGCAAGCTGCTTGAACAATATGGGAAAATATAAGAAAGCTTTAGAAATTTATTATTCTGTTGATAAAATACAAACTGAAATTTTAGGTATCAACGATCCAGATACAATGTCAACAAAAAATAATATCAGAAGCTGTTCGAAAAACTTGAAAACGGAATTGTTTAATTAATTAAATATAATTTAATTTTTTATTTCTGTATCAAAGCTTTACTATTTTGTTTGATAAAAAAAGGAACTTTATTCCTTTTTTTAAAAGGAAGCACTTTTAAAAATTTTTAAAATTCTACTTTATAATTTATTATTTATATAATTTATTAGAATTTCAGTTGCGCATTTTCAAGTAAAATTGAGATAAGTTTGTTATCTTATTAATAGTAAATATATGTTTTTATTTTATGAGTATATGATATATAGAAATAAAGTTTAAAACTTTTTTATGCTTTAAACTGATTTTACTAATTGCATTTTAAATATTTCTTATGTTTAATTTATGTTTTGCTAGGCAACATATATATATATATATATATATATATATATATATATATATATATATATATATATATATATATATATATATATATATATATATATATATATATATATATATAGTATATCATGTATGAACCAGTAATAATAATTGAATTGAAAGAACGTTGTGTTACACTATACACACTATGACCTGAAAAACTATTATAAAGTTAAATCTGCTACAAAATACAATTAATTAGTCTAATTGCTAAGGTAAGTTATATAAGTAAAATTAAAGTTTTAGTTTACATAAATAAACAATTGTAAATTATTATTTGTAAATAATATAAATTCATTAATTTAAAAATTGTGTGAATATAATAGCTGTATTTAAATTTTAGATTTAATTAAAAAATGAAGAGAGTGCAAGGAAATTTATTGTCCTTTGCAAATGTCAAAAAAACAAAACTCAATAAAGAAATACTTGAGAAAGCAATAAGTTCTGCAGATATTGAACCTATACAATCAATTTCAAACAAAACATCAGCTTCATGTTCATCTGCATCATCTAAAATATCATTGGAATCATGCAATAGTCAACTACCAGATTGTTGGACAGAAATACAAGTGAGTTTGTTCACAAAACAATATAAATGGTTAGTAGTAAAAGATGGCAAATTAGGTTGTAAAGACTGTTCAAAAATAAAAACCTTAGGAATAGAAAACAAAAAACATATTCATATATCAAATGAGTGGATTTCATGTTCAATAATTCCTAATGGAACTAAAAAAGACACAAGGCAAGCTTCTCTAGGCAAAATAATTAAAGAACATTCCACTTCATGCTCACATTTAAAAATTCAAGAAACAATTATTCAATCTAACAAACAAGTTTTACCAAATGTAGGGGAAAGGCGCCTATGATGGCATAGCGCCTATGATGGCATACCGGTCATATTTCCATTAAAATTGGTTTTGGTAAAAAAATGATTAGACCTACATGACTATACTGACTTTACATTAGTTTTAGTGAAAAAACGTCCCTTGTGCACAAGTATTGTTTTTATAATCAACAAAAATAGATTTTGGGATGTGCTGTTGTAGTTTTATTTCCTTCATATATTTAAGATTGTGATTTTACTATTAACTGTGCAGAAATGAAATTTTCATGCATTTTATATTCAAGTTTTGTGCATTTAGTGGAATAGTTACTTTAATTTTATCTTTTGAACAAAGCAGACACAGCTTGTTTTAATGAAAATGATGACTTTTACCCATGATGGCATACTGACGAGTTGGGGGTGTTGAAATATTGACGAGTTGGGAAAACCTTTTTTTTTTTTATAAGAAAAACTTATTTTTAAGTAAAGTTAAAAGAAAGCGATGCTCCAACATTTTTTTTTGGTCAAAAAAATACGTAAAACGCAATATATCCTATGCGCATGCGCAAAGTTTTACAATGCTAGTGTGTAGCATGAAATGATAAATTAGGATGGTTTCGAGTAATTTCTGACTTTTCCGAGGGAAGACTCTAAGGTTAAATGAAATCATTAAGTTACCCTCGATCCTAACTAGCCTCATCCTCCCCTATGCCATCATAGGAGCAGTGGTTGCTTATGATGGCATACTTGTGCTTTTTTTTACAATAAGAATAACTTATAAAAAAAATAAAACTGATGAAAACTCCCAAGGTAATTATTGTTCTAGATGTAACAAGGAATGTATCCATATCAAAACTTTTATTATTGGTCTTCAGGATACTGAATAATGAAGCTTCAAAGTTAAGTATGCCATCTCTGGCGCCTTTCCCCTAGTTAAAATATTAAATTCTAAAGCAATTAACATTACTGTAAAAATTTTCAACACAGTTTATAGTCTTGTTAAACGAAACAAACCATTGTCTGATATAGAAGCAGCTTTGGAATTTCAAGAAAAAAATGGTGTTAATATAGGTAATTGTTTACATTCCGGACGCACTGCCACTAGATGATTCCATAAGCGACATTAAACAAGTAAATCATTTAAAAATATTTTTAGACAAAATATATGCGATATATCATCAGTCAAATAAAAACCAAGCCGTATTGGAAACTATTTCTAGTGATTTGAACCTTGAAATAATGAAAATTGGTCGCGTTTTTGGACCTCGTTGGGCATCCTGTAACTTACGAGCAGCTACTGCTGTGTGGAGAGCATACCCAGCGTTGTATAAACATTTTATCCAGTCAAATCAAATTCAGGAATAGCCAAAAAAATTAGCTAATACTCATTTTATTGAAGATTTAACTTTAATGATAGATATCTTAGAAGAATGTTCAATATTATCCAATGCGCTACAATCAAGAAAATTTACCATATCTAAAGCTGATCGATTAATTAAGCGTTCAATAAGAGATATAGAACTACACAAGAATGATATTTTTGGTATCTATGAAAAAAAAGTTCAAAATTTAATTTCATCAAATGAGTTCAAATGCATACCATTTGATTACAATAATAATTTTGTGTCTCTTCCCAGAGAGCAATTATTAGATAGTGTGGCAAAGAATATGAAAGCCATATAAATATGGATGAGGATAAGAATGAGAAAAATGACAGTGATAACTATGAGAAATTTGTGCAGCTCTTCGAGATTTTAGATCCTTTTACCTGGTCATTAAATAAAATTATGTCGCCATGGCTAGAAGGTGAAGACATGGTTAGAAAATGATGTGAAATTTTAAAGTTTAAAGTAGATGTTAATAATTTTCGTGACTTTGTAGATGCAAACATACAGCTAAAAAATGTTCAGTTACCTAATTCAATTTTAAGGCCTAAAAAAATAGCAAGCACAATTTTAAGGCCTAAAAAAATAGCAAAGCTCTGCATTACTTAATTAATTAGGCATATACATAGCGTAGTATATTAAATTTGGAATTTATCAGTTTTATTGTGCAATAAATATTTTATTTAGCTATTTTGTGCAATAATTGTTTTGTTTTGTTATATATATTTTATACTGTACAAAAATTAATGAAGACAATGTAGGGGAGAACGGGGTGAGATGGGACAAAAAAATTTGCTTGCGTGCTGCGCTTTAAATTTTCCACAAAAACCATTCAAATCGGTTTAAAACTATAGCCCAATGAATTGTCATGTTAAATTATTGCAAAACCCATTATTTAACCATCAAATTAAGTTCAAAGGCTTGGTTTTTTAAAGTGACACTGTTTGTCCCATGTCACCCCATGTTGGGGTGAAATGGGACAATGGTTGGGGTGAAATGGGAAAAAAATAGAAACTAATAATTTTAAGCATTATTTTATTGTTTATTCTACTCCTTATAAAACATAACAATACACAAAATTTATTTATGTTTAACAAAAATAAAATACCATTCTAAATGCATTTGTAACTTTGTTCAACAGGTTGCTTGATGTTTAAATTGAGTCAAAATTACGTTGATGTCTGAGGGGGTAACTTTTTTTCTTTTTTTAATCTTTATCTTCTTTTTTTCTTTTACATTTTGATAAACTTTCAACTAGTTCATTTCTTGTTGGTGTGTCAGACAATACCAGAGACCTAAAACATTTTCTTTTTGCACTTTTTCTCTTTGCCACCCTTTCACCCGTTTTTGGAAATGGCCTTATATCTTCTGCTGTCCAATTGTAAGCAGAAGTGCTTATTTGCTGTTTCTTTTCATTAATAACTTCATATACAATACACAGTGATGTGGGGATTGTTTGTTTGTCGGAATTGTCATTTGTCGGAATTGGTCGATCAGATACATTAGAACATAAAAAGTCGACATCACTGAAAACATATGGATCGTACGGGAAAAAGCCAGCTGCTTTAAAACCATTTTGAATGTTTTGGGAAGTAAAGGCTCTCGTATAAGCTATTCCTAAATTATCAGAAATGTCATATATCGTCATAGGAGTATTTGGATGTGCCCTTTAACCATGAATCACATGCTGAATTGTAAAATTTCTTTAATGTCCTAAATACTGATCTGTCAAGTGCTTGGAGTTCGTGGCTGCAATGGGGTGGCAATGTCAAAAACACAACATTGCTTTCCTTAGCTTTATCCATCAGTTCAATCGGTATATGAGTTTTGTGGTTGTCCATTATTAAAAGTAATGGATGATCCTTGCTAGGATGTCTATACTCCACAAAATGATCAAACCATAATTTTATGTTCACTTGAATTTTTTACAAAAATATTGATTAAAAAAGTTAAAGTACAGTAAATTAAAAAAATGATAAAATTGAACAGTGTCCCATTTCACCCCAATTCTCCAGTCCCAAGTCACCCCATCCCTAGTAGGTGAGAGAAAACCTTTATTTTATATAGTTCTCGTAGCCATATGCTAATCATATTTCTTCAGTAGTTAAATAAAACAATAGTTAATAATTAAAAACCATAAACATAAAAATATATGCAAATAACACGTAAATATTTAATATTAATGATGTCTTCAAAATCCAGGAAAATTGTTAAAATTTTACATATTCGCAAATAATCCAAAATAAAATACTTCTGAAACTTAAAAAACACAACAATATGAAGAAGCTATTGCAAACTTATAACATATATAAAAAACTTTTGCTTTATTAAAATTTTTACTGAGATATTGCCAAGTCCCATCTCACCCCATATCCCATCTCACCCCGTTCTCCCTTACGCATTAACCGTTTTTTTTTTGAAAAAATAGCGAACTGGTTGTTTAAAATTTGGCAGCCCACCCCTGATAGAATTAAAAAACTTGAAAACAACTTAAACTCAATAACTGACGAGAACAAGGAACTAAAAAAGAAATTACACGAACTTAATAAATCTGTTGAACTTGTGAGTAATAATTATGATAAAATTGCTGATCATCAAACATCAAAAACATCATTGATGAATGAATATGCAAATACTAACATGATTATCAAATCGGCACCCAGTAAACATTTAACAGTTGGTAAATAGTTGGCCCGATCCTAATAACCAACTATAAGCTACTGTTGGCTATTTAGTTGGTACCGTGAAAAAAACGTAACGCTTTTACCAACACTTAGCCAACTGTTTTATAAACTGTTGGCTAAGTGTTGGGTCGTTAATGGTACAGTTGGTTCCATTACTGGCCCAACTATATGATTTTTTTCGCGATTTTTTAAATTTGCTTTTGCACTTTAATTGAAAGTGAAAATGATATAAATGTTTACAACTATTTTTACAACTTGAGGTGATGGTGAAAAATGAGTTGTATATTTGAAATCAAAAACAAATTGTTTGCTCAGCACCAGAAAAAAAATTTTTTTGTTGACCTGTGTAATAATACAGTAATAATAATTGTAATAATAACAGTAGTAATAACAATAAAAACTACAACTATAATAATAACAATAGAAATTTACAACAGTAGCAATAATAAAAAAAAACTAGCAGTAAGCAACCCTTAATAGGGGTTATGAGTAAATAAATCATTAATAACAAAAACACATTAATAACTTGATATATTATTTAAAAAATTAAATACAAATTTATCTATAAATAATATTTTATTTGACTCCCTATCAGCAATATCATTGCTTATAGTTAACGACAGAAAGACTGCATTAACATCAGTTAAGTTCTTTTTAAAATCTGTCACAACACAGGTACCAGAAAATGGAAGTTAAGTAAAGCCTGCAAAAACTTAAAGAAAGAAATAAAAAAAAAGTTTCAATTTTTAATTAAAAAATTGTTATTTGCATTTTATTGTTAGTAGAATTAGGATATTATTTAACAGAATAGTTAACGACAAAAAGACCGCATTAACATCAGTTAAGTTCTTTTTAAAATCTGTCACAACATAGGTACTAGAAAATGGAAGTCAAGTAAAACCTGCAAAAACTACTGAGAGTAGAAACTTTTTGTTGCAATAAAGTTTTTAAAACAACAATCCCAGTTGCAGCAATCGGAAAAGAAGATATAGTTCATGCTGACATAGAATATTCAAATGTTTATCTTCTGTGTCGTACTGATTGAACATGTTTTTTAGATTCACGTGGGTAATAATTATTTTTGGTCTATCTGTTATCACAACAATCGTTACATGTTATGATAACAAATTTATTTTGTAATAAAGAGTTATTTTTTAATAATAACAAATTATATTATATACAGTAGATTTTAATAATAACAAATTATATTATATACAGTAGATTTTAATAATAACAAAATATATTATATACAGTAGATTTTAATAATAACAAATTATATTATATACAGTAGATTTTAATAATAACAAATTATATTATATACAGTAGATTTTAATAATAACAAATTATATTATATACAGTAGATTTTAATAATAACAAATTATATTATATACAGTAGATTTTAATAATAACAAAATATATTATATACAGTAGATTTTAATAATAACAAATTATATTATATACAGTAGATTTTAATAATAACAAATTATATTATATACAGTAGATTTTAATAATAACAAATTATATTATATACAGTAGATTTTAATAATAACAAATTATATTATATACAGTAGATTTTAATAATAACAAAATATATTATATACAGTAGATTTTAATAATAACAAATTATATTATATACAGTAGATTTTAATAATAACAAATTATATTATATACAGTAGATTTTAATAATAACAAAATATATTATATACAGTAGATTTTAATAATAACAAATTATATTATATACAGTAGATTTTAATAATAACACAATATATTATATACAGTAGATTTTAATAATAACAAATTATATTATATACAGTAGATTTTAATAATAACAAAATATATTATATACAGTAGATTTTAATAATAACAAATTATATTATATACAGTAGATTTTAATAATAACACAATATATTATATACAGTAGATTTTAATAATAACAAATTATATTATATACAGTAGATTTTAATAATAACAAAATATATTATATACAGTAGATTTTAATAATAACAAATTATATTATATACAGTAGATTTTAATAATAACAAATTATATTATATACAGTAGATTTTAATAATAACAAATTATATTATATACAGTAGATTTTAATAATAACAAATTATATTATATACAGCAGATTTTAATAATAACAAATTATATTATATACAGTAGATTTTAATAATAACAAATTATATTATATACAGTAGATTTTAATAATAACAAATTATATTATATACAGTAGATTTTAATAATAACAAATTATATTATATACAGTAGATTTTAATAATAACAAATTATATACAGTAGATTTTAATAATAACAAATTATATTATATACAGTAGATTTTAATAATAACAAATTATATTATATACAGTAGATTTTAATAATAACAAATTATATTATATACAGTAGATTTTAATAATAACAAATTATATTATATACAGTAGATTTTAACAATAACAAATTATATTATATACAGTAGATTTTAATAATAACAAATTATATTATATACAGTAGATTTTAATAATAACAAATTATATTATATACAGTAGATTTTAATAATAACAAATTATATTATATACAGTAGATTTTAATAATAACAAATTATATTATATACAGTAGATTTTAATAATAACAAATTATATTATATACAGTAGATTTTAATAATAACAAAATATATTATATACAGTAGATTTTAATAATAACAAATTATATTATATACAGTAGATTTTAATAATAACACAATATATTATATACAGTAGATTTTAATAATAACAAATTATATTATATACAGTAGATTTTAATAATAACAAAATATATTATATACAGTAGATTTTAATAATAACAAATTATATTATATACAGTAGATTTTAATAATAACAAATTATATTATATACAGTAGATTTTAATAATAACAAATTATATTATATACAGTAGATTTTAATAATAACAAATTATATTATATACAGCAGATTTTAATAATAACAAATTATATTATATACAGTAGATTTTAATAATAACAAATTATATTATATACAGTAGATTTTAATAATAACAAATTATATTATATACAGTAGATTTTAATAATAACAAATTATATTATATACAGTAGATTTTAATAATAACAAATTATATACAGTAGATTTTAATAATAACAAATTATATTATATACAGTAGATTTTAATAATAACAAATTATATTATATACAGTAGATTTTAATAATAACAAATTATATTATATACAGTAGATTTTAATAATAACAAATTATATTATATACAGTAGATTTTAACAATAACAAATTATATTATATACAGTAGATTTTAATAATAACAAATTATATTATATACAGTAGATTTTAATAATAACAAATTATATTATATACAGTAGATTTTAATAATAACAAATTATATTATATACAGTAGATTTTAATAATAACAAATTATATTATATACAGTAGATTTTAATAATAACAAATTATATTATATACAGTAGATTTTAATAATAACAAATTATATTATATACAGTAGATTTTAATAATAACAAATTATATTATATACAGTAGATTTTAATAATAACAAATTATATTATATACAGTAGATTTTAATAATAACAAATTATATTATATACAGTAGATTTTAATAATAACAAATTATATTATATACAGTAGATTTTAATAATAACAAATTATATTATATACAGTAGATTTTAATAATAACAAATTATATTATATACAGCAGATTTTAATAATAACAAATTATATTATATACAGTAGATTTTAATAATAACAAATTATATTATATACAGTAGATTTTAATAATAACAAATTATATTATATACAGTAGATTTTAATAATAACAAATTATATTATATACAGTAGATTTTAATAATAACAAATTATATTATATACAGTAGATTTTAATAATAACAAATTATATTATATACAGTAGATTTTAATAATAACAAATTATATTATATACAGTAGATTTTAATAATAACAAATTATATTATATACAGTAGATTTTAATAATAACAAATTATATTATATACAGCAGATTTTAATAATAACAAATTATATTATATACAGTAGATTTTAATAATAACAAATTATATTATATACAGTAGATTTTAATAATAACAAATTATATTATATACAGTAGATTTTAATAATAACAAATTATATTATATACAGTAGATTTTAATAATAACAAATTATATTATATACAGTAGATTTTAATAATAACAAATTATATTATATACAGTAGATTTTAATAATAACAAATTATATTATATACAGTAGATTTTAATAATAACAAATTATATTATATACAGTAGATTTTAATAATAACAAATTATATTATATACAGTAGATTTTAATAATAACAAATTATATTATATACAGTAGATTTTAAAAAATTCAACTACTTATTTTTCAAAACATTAATTTTTCAAAAAAGTTATTTTAAAAACAATTATTGTTGAAAACAAATAATTTTTTATGTTGTCCTCAAAAAACGGGCACAAATTTTTAAATTACAAAAAATTAAGAAAATACTGTAAAAATATTTAAAATAGCTGGTTGCACCCAGTCAACATATTTGACGTTTATGCAACTGTTAGATAAATAATGTTGACTGTAGAAAATCGGCTCCTATATTTAAAATGGTTCAAGGATCAAGTTGGGTTTTGATTGGTTAATACAGGTTTAACCAGGTATTCATTGGTTGATACAGATTTAACCATGTTTTCATTGGTTAAAACTTTTCAACGAAACAAAGTAACTAAAGTAATAAATAAAAAGCCTTTGTTAAGATCAACAATGTAAGATATCAAAGTTTATGACACACAACTTCAACAATTTTTTTTTCAAATGTTTTTGAACTCCCAGCAAAATGACAGCAAGTAACTATTTAAGTTTGAAGTAAGTTAGTTAGAGTAAAGAAGGAGTTAGTAAGAAGAGTTAAGAAGGAGTTAGTAAGAAGAGTTAAGAAGAAGTTAGTAAGAAGGAGTTAGTAAGAAAACTGTAAATTGTATGGAGTCAGAAAAACATGATGAGAGGGATTTCTAAAAATAAATTTTTTAACAAACTAAAAACATAAAGGTACGGTTGAGGATTGAGTTTTGGTTGATGGAAAAAGTTGATGACGTGAAACCTTACAATGATGGAAGAGAGCCTAAGCTTAATAGTTAGAGCAGGACCAAAACACATTTTGATGTGTTTCTCCATCTTTTATAAACAAGAAAAAGGCATTATTAGATGTTTTAACTTAAAAATGACAACAGTCTTTGATACAAATACAAATATAAATTTAATAGCCAAAAGCAAGAACTATTAAATTGTGACAATCTTTCTAATTAATTCATAAATGATGGTATGGTTTTGTATATCAAAAATGTTTGTTTTTTTATTATACTAAATTAATTAATTTAGAAGTGTAAAACTCATTAGAAAAACTACTCAAAAGCAAATTTTCCAGTTAAGAAATGCAAATCTTATTAATCTTATTAATCTTATTAAATCTTAGTTCAGGAAAACCAAATCTTTATATAAAAACAAATGAAGACCTGCCTAAACCCTCAGTCGACGCATGTTCTAAAACCTCCATGATGGAATGACATTAAAATTACATAACAAAATTTAAAAATAAAACCAAGATAACCGCAGGAACTATTCAATTTTAGGCAAAACTTACAAATTAAAAATATCAAACTTATCCGAAAAATTACTTAGAGGCAAGCGAAAATAATTTCTCGGAAGAAAAATGCCAACCTTGTTCAAGACTTGCCTAGAAAAATACAATCTTTTAAGAGAAACAAATAGAGAACTACCCAAACCCAAACCCTCAGTAGTTGCATGTTATGAAACCTGTAGCAACAGCCATTTCAGAATAAAATCTCTAAAATCACGTGACAAAAATTCTAAATTTAAAACAAGGTAACTACAGGTATTGTTCTATTTCAGGCAATATTAACAATTTGAAATGTTAATTTTGTCTGGTTCGAAACGAGCTCTGGACATATTTTCGCGTCACGGTAAGGAAGGAGGCGTGAACTTCCTGGTTAAATGCACTTCCGCGGTGCTCTAAATAACAAAACCTAAATAACAAAAAAAAAATTTAAAAATGTCAAACTTATCCGATAAACTACTTAAAGGCAAGCGAATATAATTTCTCTAATAAAGAAATTGTTTTCGCTAATTATTCGCTTAGTTTAGGCTTGTTCAAAAAAATATAATCTTTTTAATGAAAATAAATACAGACCTGCCCAAAGTCAAACCCTCAGTTGATGCATGTTTTTAAACCTATATTAACAGCTATCACAGAATGACATCATTAAAATCACGTGACATAAATTTAAAAATTAACCAGGATAACCGCAATAACTATCTATTCTTAGACAAGACTTAAACTTTTAATATCCTTAAAGACTTGAACTTTTAATATCCTCACAAAATAACAAAAGGCGATGAGTATTTGGCTCAGATGGAAAAATTTAGAAGAAGACTAAGACTCAAAATGTTTTTTATCGTGAATAAAGAGATAAAAATCCCGATTGTTAACGATTCATATGGTCTAAATAATCAAAATGGTCACAATTGGAAACAAAATATGAAAAACTAATCGTATTCCTAAAAATCATAGACATAGAAACAAGAGAAATACTGAGCAAAAAGAAAACCCCACAAAACAATAACAAGTATAAACTAGGCAGAGAAGCCCTTAACACACTTGCAAATAAAAGTATGATCACTTTTAAACTAACAGATAAAGGAGGCAGCGGGTGCACTATGGACACCGAAGAGTATAAACTCAAAGTTACGAACATGCTTGAAGATCACACAACATACACACCAGTTCCGCATGACCCAACTGCACATAGTGTAAACGAAGTGAATGACTTAGTGGATTATATATATTATTTCCAACTTATATATAATATAATAACACATATTGCACAATAATAAATATAATAGCACGTAGTTGATGAGGAAACTGCTAACTTCTGAGACCACTATACCTTTACTGAAGTGTACTTTTTTACAGACTTCCTAAAATACATAAAGAAGGCGTACCACTCCGCCCTATTGTTTCAGGCTGTGGGGAACCCACAGACTATTTCTCTCAAAAACGAATATAGAGGGCTCTCGACAAAACTCTATAAAAAACCCACAAAAACTAACAGCTTTCTCCACTTCCAGTCTAACCATCCGGGACACAAGAAAGAGGAATCATTTACGGACAAGCACTCAGATTAAAGAGGCTTGTCAGCAGCAGTACCGATCTTGTGGGCAAACTAAAGAGCTTGGCCAAGAAACTATTTGTTAAAGGATAACCCTCTTAATACAATCAATTACAAAATAATCAAAGCACTTAAAAAAATACAAGTGGAATTAATGAGTAACATAAATTTATACTAATTGTCATGTCAAACGATACAACGGGAGTGGAGTTTATTGAAATGGTACTAAAACATTGGATAATTATCGAATATGATATAGAACTAAAAATGGTCTTCCAAAAATATCAAGAAAAGTGTTTAAAAACAAAAAATCTATGGAAGGCCAAATAATATCAACCAGATTTATATACGCTAACCCGCACACAATATGCGATGATGCAATCGGTGAACATATTTATAGAGCAAGCGAACGAACAAATATAGACGAACTCAGCTAATTTAAATATGCAAACGCACTTTTTGTTAAAATATTTTTAAGAACTTAATTTTAAAAAATTAATTTTTTTTTTTACTTGCACAATTATTTTGACATGTAATAATACATTAATAGTACAACCCAAAAGTGAACGGGTCCCATTGCGAGCAATAATAACCATACTAAATTGAAATCTATTAATTTTTTTTTTACACATTGAAACTAAATATAAAATAGTATTTCTAAAAACGAACGATCAAATTAAACTGATACGGTAATAATGCAGCTCTTGTTTGACACCACAATTGTAAAATACGATTTAATAATTGTAATTGTAACCATTATTATTTGTAATAAATTTAAAAACAACACCCACTCTAATGGTATAATTTTGGGGCTAAAAATGCATTTATGTAATAAATATCAAATAACTGGTATAATGAACCTTCATTACTTTTGTGTTTAAGCTTAAATGTAAAATCTACTCCTCGATGGCTCTATATCTTCTGCCCACATTTGCGTAAAGATCTCTCTAACTCTGATACGATAATGCATTAAATTACTTCCTTCTCTGAGGCTGAACGGGCTCAACTTGCACATCGGATAAAGAGGCTTTTTTTTTTTTTTTTTTCGTTTCGTGTATTTTCAATATAGACGTATTATATTGTTCGTGTTTATAAACAAAAAATAAAATATACACAAAACGTTAAAACATAACTTTTTTCAAATAATAAAAATGACTTTAATTTTTTGTATTCTAATACAAATATATTTGATACATGTTTAACAATATATATTAAGTGTTAATGGAAAAGTTTTTTCCATTTTTAAATCACCTTAAATCACTTTTTAAATCACCTTAAATCACTTTTTAAATCACCTTAAATCACCTTAAATCACCTTTAAAAAAGTATTTAAAGTCTATTGTATTAAATTCTAATTGAAGTTAAGATTATTTTAGAATCTGTTTTAAATTTTTCTAGTGAGTAGTATCCTTTACTGAACACTTTAATAAAATTTTTCCATAAAAAAGGTCCTCGGTATTGAATTCGATAAGAACTTATTTGTAAATTAACTCTCGGAATAATAAAGTTATTCTCTGAAAACTTTGTTGGATACTTATAAGATATACCACTAAAATAAAATAAATTTAAAAACAACACACACTCTAATGGTATAATTATGTAATAAATATTAAATAACTGGTATAATAAACCTACATTACTTTTATGTTTAAGCTTAAATGTAAAATCTACACCTAGGTGGCTTCTTCTGTCTACATTTGTGTAAAGATCTCTCTTACTCTGATACAATAATGCATTATATTTCTTCCTTCTCTGAGGCTGAACGGGCTCAACTTGCACATCGGATAAAGAGGCTTTGTCTGAACATCCTCATTACACATATATAGTATGACTACACACTCTGGGGGAGTAGATGCTTGGAGTCAACAACTTCTTTTTTATTATTATGACCACACATATATCTGTACTATTTATTTTTATTTTTTTAAACTTATTGTTATATTTTTTCTTTGCTTTGCTCTACTATCTTTAAATCACTTTACATATTGTATACATATAAAAAGACATTGACAACAATTTAACAACTCTAACGACTGACAACTTAGAGACAGCGCCTCTTAACATACAATGTAATATCTAACTTTAAAATAAAAAAGTTTTATTTTCAAGTTTTATTTTTATTTTTGCTGTAAGCTTATTTTTTATTAAAAAATAAATTAACAACAAAAATGAGCGAATAATTATAAAAATAGGAATCAGACAAAAAGGGATTAAAAACAGGGGGGGGGGGAGATTCGAAAAGATCCGAGAACAACGATGAGGTTAAAATTTACTTTTAACTTCTTTTACAAAAATCGCTTACATAAAAATCCCCACTAGAAAATTATGTTATAACATAAGATTTTTTTACTATTAAGAAAGTGGAAGCAGCGATGATTCCTTGCTGCAGCAAGAACATTCAAGAGGTTATAATATAAACTTTTTATTTTTACATTATCTTGTTTTGATTATCACACATTTTTTTTTCTCTTGAAAAGAGCAAAAGAATAACAGACGAAGTAAATAAAGCTATAAAAAAGGATATAGGTTCAGCTATAACATTAGATAAAATGTTGTTAGGGAAATGGCTTTTTTTTACGCTATTTATTACACACACACAATCGTAAACTAATACGCGCAAAGACATAATACTTTCTAAGTTACACAATAATAGCTAAAGACAAACTCACTCATTCTTTTTCATTCATTTTTGTTTTATTCATTCAAGTTTTCATTTCATTAATTAATAAAAGTTTCCATTTCATTCATTCAAATTCAGTTTAATTAAGACTTGAAGGACTAGACGTTTTATACCCAGCTACATCATTAACAGCTTATGAGTCTGATTCTGAAGTTAAACTTTCTGCTTCAAATGAGGAACTCAAAATTGTTTCTAATTCTTCTGATTCTCCATCTGAATCTTATTTTTTTTTCTCTTGAAAAGAGCAAAAGAATAACAGACGAAGTAAATAAAGCTATAAAAAAGGACATAGGTTCAGCATACTAGTTCGATGTGAGACGCTGTCGGTGACAATTCAAAAGAAAATGCTGTTGTATAAAAATGGAGGAACACGTGGTGACTCTTTACAAAGAGTGTATAATTTTTTAATAACTATTAAGCCAACGTAGTTAAAAATAATTAGAAAAAATTAGATACGCATATTATATCTCTAAAATCAACGAATTCTTTATAATTTAATAATTAAGTATGTATAAAACTAAAAGACTAAATAATTTCATTGTAATTTAATAAATATTTTTTCTAAACATATTTTAAATGTCTTTGTAATTTTATTAAAATTTTTCTTAAATATTATGTTAAAATCTTTTAAAAACAGGTATTTGAAAATCCCGGAATTAATTCCGGGATCCCTAGATTAGGTAAATGTAATTCCAAAACCCCGGGATTGAATTTATAGCTCGTGGTTACAAGACTAACAAGTTAGAAATGGCAAGGCAAGACTAACAAATTAGAAATGTCAAGTTTATCAGATATACTACTCAAAGACTTGCAAAAAATATGCAAATCTTATTTTAGTTGAGAAAAACAAAACCTATATATAAAAACGAATAGAAACCTACCCAAACCCTCAGTTGATGCGAGTTCTTAAACCTGTAGTAACAGCCATCACAGAATGACATCATCAAAACTACGTGACACTTATTTTAAAATTAAAACTAGGATAACCGCTGGAACTATCAATTATTTGACAATAACTACTTACTAGAAATGTCAAACTTATCGGAAAAACTACTCAAACCCAGCTAGCACACATACAATGATAAAACTTTACAACAATGTCGCGCGTTGCGTTGGTCCAATATAGTTGTTGACCTACTCCGCTAACGCTTTTTTAATATCATTTTGGTTACAAATGCGACGTCGCCAATAACCAAAAACAACGTGGCCCAAATTTGTATTTAAACTAGCTTTGCGTAATATTTTACGTTGATTGAACGTTGTGTTTTACGTGTGCACCACGTTATATTTTACGTTCGCACGACGTTGTATTTAACTTTTTTTGCAGCTAAAATTATTTATTTTATATTTTAATATAGATATAAACACATTAAATTTTATATATTTATACGCATATATAATTGTTAATATATACTTATTTATTATTTTTATTATTATTATTTTTTTTTGCCGACTAGAGAAACCTGCTGCTGAGACCAGGCTTATACAGGGCCCTAGAAGACGGTATTATTAGGAGCCGAAACACCGCGTATGGCCCATTAAAGACGAAGCCAAGCAGCGTCAACTTCATGGTTTATCTCCATTTAACGTACGGAGCGGACGGATTGCTTTGAGATTTCCGAACGTATAAGGACTCAACGAAAAGCGACAACGCCAAGAACCTCTATCGACTGTCACGTTTTCGATCTAATGCTGTTTCTGCTTTCCAACAACACCGTAACCAGTTGAGAGATGGTCCAGAGCCAAAACAGGAACAGATACTACACTAGATCTTAGAAAAGCGATATATATTTTATATTTATTATTTTATATTATTTGTATCATTATTTTATATTATTTATATTTATTATGTATACTTTATATTTAATATATATACTTAACTATACTTATTTCAACCATTTTGATGAATTAACATTACTTATGACGCTTGGACTTAAGATTAGGTGGCATCCATAAAATACGTACGCAGTAAAACTACTGATTTAGGACCCCCTCCTTCTCCCTCCATGTACAAACCTGTATGCTATCGAAGACCCTCTAACCCCTCCGCACAAGTACGCATTATTTTTTTTCAAAATAAAGCCCACCCTTCTTCCCTTTGCCCAATGCGTAAATATTTCAAAACATTGAAAACAAAAAAAAAACTTTAGTTTATTTGACATTTCTCTGTAATTTAAACTTAAAATGTTACGTAATGTACTTATTTAAATCTTAAAACGTTACAATATTTTTTAACATTTTAAGAGAAATGATAAAAAACAGTTTGCGTAGAGTAATTTTAAAAAAAGAATTCAAAAAAAGTTGGCTTTTATTTGACGTCTTTTTAGATCTTATCTCACTTCCAATCAAATTACGTTGCGAATAATAAACAATATTATTTGTCGCACGATTTCTTTTTTGTCTCATTATTTATAAAATATTTTTTGACTAAAAAATATTTTATAAATAAGTCAAAAAAAAAAGTACAATACTGATTTCTTACACACGTGAAATTCAATGTTATAATAATCATAAAAAGAAAAATCAAGTTTAGGAATGATAGTCAAACCGCGTACTGTCTTTAACACCCCTTGAACGTCACTGTCTTTAACACCGCAACCGTCACTGTCTTTAACACCCATTTTACACGTTCGTAAGCTTTTGGGTAACCCCCACTCCCTCATAACTTACGTACGTACATTGTGGATGGCCTTCAATGAACCCAATTAAAGATAAATTAATCATGTTTGTTTTGCTTGTGCCTTGATATTTCAGATTTTCAAAATCATCAAAACCAAAGTTCTTGATGATTTTAAAAACCTTTATTATGATTTGTTATTACAATTTTTAACTATTTTTATTCACAAAATAAATCAATGTATGGTAACTATCTTTATTTTATACAATATAAGATAAAAAAAACTTTATTAATAGTTTCATTATATCAGCATTATTTAAATTTCCAAATTTGACCAAGTGCTCTGTTTCTAATCAACAAACAATAGGAATCAGATCCCCTAAATATTATATAAATATAAATTTTATATAAACTTCTAAATTTTTTTTTCTGTAAGTATATCTGATAAATTACTTTTTAAGTTGTCATGTAAAAAATTATCTAACTTTGAATATTTATCAAAGCACTATTTTAACAAAGTATAGCATTTGGAATACTAGGATCATCATATTACTAGTATCATGTAAGTTAATACAACACGCCCAGTGTCCTGCTGCTTTGTAAGATCACATTTTCTGGGCTAAAACTAGGAGTAAGAAATGCATTATTACAACAAGAATACGATAAATTGCAAAAATTAAATAAAGACATACAGTAGGAAATATTAAAAATATTTTTTTTTTACTTAAAAATACAAAAATAGGTTTGTGTCTGTTAATTCAAATAAATACTGTCTAACTAAATTTTTAAAACAATTTATTAAAGTTATACTCTTCACATTTTTATTAAGAACGAGGTCCTCTATATGAAATTGAGTAATCAGATGTTTTAAGAGTTGACTTAGCTAAATAAAAATTATCGAGAGAGTACCTCGTTAAGTATTTATAAATAATTTTTAAAAATCGGTTATTAAAGGATTTTGGAAGCATTTCATTTTAATATTTAAACATGAATAATAAATTTTGGAACACCTTTAACTCATAGACATTAAGAGTAACCATGAGCGATACCGAGACGAGAAGTTAGTACTTCTCGTGAGACCGAGAACGAGACGAGAAATTTAACAATTTTTGAAAACGAATTTATTAAAGTCCAAGTAAAAAAAAAATAATGTAAACATGGTTTTGACAAATAGACACAAATGACATTTGTCAAATGTCAACAACTTTTTCAAATATTAATTCAGAATTTTTTTGCCAAACTTTTCGAACAAGGCAATGTTTTCTCTGATTAAGATTATTTGTTCTACTTTTTCTGGGTGTAAGTTGTGTCTGGATGATTGGACGACATTTCCATCTGAGCTAAAAACTCTCTCTGATTTAGTTGAACTTGCTGGAATAGCTAAAATTTGTCTAGCTAATGAAGAGAGTTCTGGCAATGTATTTGAATGCAATTTCCACCAATCAAGAATCGGAAAGTCTTTTTTGACATCAGGGAGATATTCATACTGGCACATTTCGCTCAAAATAGGATTCAGTTCAGATGTTGACTCTTATGTTTCAAGTCTGACGTTTAACTTGCGCTTCGGTTTTGAATTAGGGGACAAATCTGCTGAACAGACTCTGGCAACAGGTTGGCACTCAACATTATCCTTAACCTGTGAGGCTAACCATTCTTTTGTTGTTTGAAATTTTTTGAACAGCTTCAAGTAAAGTCCCCTTAAAGCAGGATTTAAGTAGTTTGCTGCAGCACTCAATAAACTTCCAGTGTGACAAAGAGGAAATCTTTTCTCAATGCAGCTTTTCAAGTTTTTTGCATACAAGACACCGTAGCCATTTTTTTCCATTCGTCTCAATAAATTGATCAATTTTGTCATGGATTAAATAAAGAGAATCGGCAACAGTGTTAATTTTTGGAATAGACTCAACCGACCACGTTTCTAGAGCTTCCTGAAGTGGTGCCAAAATTTCTACTGCTCTCTCGATTGAATTCCACTGTGATGCACTGATGGTCTTTGAAGAAAAAATATCTTCATTTGCACATAAGCTGATAATTGCACTCTTTAGATTTAGGACAAAAGCCATGCAATCGAGTTCACTATTCCATCTTGTGTCAACAGATTGGCGTAACTGTCTAAGGTTGATTCCTTGAGCACCTGATTCTGATTCAAGCAACTCAGCTGCAACTGTTGACTGGTGAGTAAAAGAAGCCAAATCTTTGCACGTTTGCTACGCATCATCCATTCCAGCAGTCATTCCAAATGAGTCTCGAACAGCACTTTGCAAAATATGATTGTTGCACAAGTATTGGTCAAGGCGCTTTGACAATTTGACTGCAAGTTTCATGTTTCTTGCCTGGTCGTTAACGCAGTACATTGGCAAATCAGCAGGCAAATTTAGTTCTTCTAAGAAAGAATCCAGCTTTCCTTCAATTAAGATACCTGTGTGTCTGCCTGGGAACTGTTGGACATGGGGTGTCCAGTGATGTAGTCTCCAATTTTCGTCAATAGCATGAAAAGTCCAAGAGATGTAGCTGTCCTGAGCTCTAGAAGTCCAAAGGTCAGAAGTAAATGCAGCACTTTTTAGATTTGGCGTAATTTCTGTTATTATGCTTTTCATTCGAGCTTGAACTTCTCTTGACCGAATTGAAAGCTTTCTTGAATATGTTGTTCTGTGATGAAGGCTCAGTTTAGGGTTTGCAAAGTCAAACAATTTCTTGAAACCTCTTCCTTCGACTGCTGAAAAGGATGCTAGATCAGTGCAAAAGATATCCAGCATTGCAGAGTCAAACTGTTTTTGAATGGAATTGTCTTTGTCATATTTGGACTTTGTTTCAAGCATTTCGACCATGCTTCGTTGTTTCTTCTTAGGAGGAGGAAGAAGAGAGTCGTCAGTTTTTTCAGAATACTCAACGTTATCTTGGCTGTGTTTTTTTTCGAGGTGACGATGAAGTCCGCTTGTGTTTCCATCTTTTGTTTTCAAAGACTTTTTGTACGCCTTGCATTCAGCACCGTCACTTGTTTTTTGAAAATAACTCCAGATTTTGTTTTTTCTTGGTGACATTTTTGATCGTTGAAATGAGGCAAGAATATTTCTTTTAAATATGAACAAAATGTGTCAAGTTGAATTCCACTGGTAAACGAATGAAATTAAGTCGAAAGTGCACCATTTTATACAAAAAAAAAATTTTTTCAAATCTAATTAAAAATATTTAAAATCAAATTAAAATTTTTTAATTAGATTTTTAAAAAAAATCTAATTAAAAAATCTAATTAAAAATCTAATTAAAATCACGGAGTCAAACTATTAATTAATTAAAAAAACAAATTATGAAGCATTTTGTAAATTATAATAATTTTTAATTTGGAAAATAATATAATACTTAAGTCTCGTTCTACTTCTCGCGAGAATTTTCTATTTCTCGTTTCTCACGAGAAGTCCCATTTTTCACGAGAAACGAGAACGAGATGAGATCTCGCTCATGGTTAATTAAGAGTTTTAATTTCCCGGAGTAACGGCTTGGAGTTGGCGTATTTATGCACATTACATATAGTTCTATTGCTTTGTTTTTGTTTAATATATATATTTTTCAATGCTGAATGGCAAGTACTTGCCAAAGCAATGTTACAATAGCGTATGTAGCTATTGATAAAAGAGTAATATAAATCTTTTGGACATTTCTTATTTAGTAGTTTTGTTTTATGCATAATGCCTATAATTTATGAAATTTTGTTTTCAACTTGCGTAATATGATTTTTCTAATTAAGGTCTTCATCAAATATTATTCCTAAGATTTTTAGTGCTGAAATCTTACTTTACTATATTGTTATTTATTATTAACGGAGGAAGTTGCAGAGGCAAGTCATCGGAGATTGGTGATGAAATAAAATGCACTTAGTTTTACTGATATTCAAAGAGAGTTTATTTGATTTAAACTAGCCATTAAGGTTTTCTAGCTCACGATTTACTGTAAGGAAAATTGTTTTTATATTATAATGGGTATAAAAAAAAGTTAGTTTCATCAAGGTTAGTTTCATTCAAAGAGAGTTTGATTGATTTAAACCAGCCATTAAGGTTTTCCAGCTCACGATTTACTGTAAAGAAAATTGTTTTTATATTAGAATGAATATAAAAAAAAGTTAGTTTCATCAACAAAAAGAACAAAATAAAGCATGTTTGAAGATAGGTAGATATCATTTACAGAAATAGTAAGGGTCCAAGAATTGAGCCTTGAGGAACTCTGCAACTTATCGTTTTTAACTTTGTATACGTTGAATCATAAGATACTCCTTGTTTTCTATTTTAAGGTAACTTTGCAGCCATTTTAAGTTGCTATTTATTACTCTATAAGTTTCTAGTTTGTACAAGAGAATTTTATGGTCAACAGTGTCAAAAGCTTTTGCCAAATCGATGAACAAGCCGAGAGTATAATTTTTTTTGGCAAACCCATCCAGAAATTGACTGGCTAAATCAGTTATGGTGTGTTAAATGCTCTTTTTGAAAACCAAACTGTTTGCTGAATAAGATATTGTGTTTTTTAAGATAAATATACAGCCTGTTATACATAATACGCTCAAACAACTTTGAAATACAAGAAAAGATAGATATAGGTCTGTTGTTTGATGTTATGGAATTGTCGCCATTTTGTATACAGGGACTACTTTTGCTATTTTTAATTGACAAGGAAAAATACTAGTTGTTATTGAAAGATTGAAGATAAACAAAAGAGGTAACTTAATAACATTAAAAACAGCTTTAACATTAATATCATCAATTACATACGCAACTCCGGGTAGTCAAGACAAAATAAAAAGAGACTAAACTAAGATATATTCTTGATTAATTCCTTTTGATGATATCCAATACAACAATCAATCTTACGCAATACCCCTCTATAAATGTTTTTTTGTTTATTAACTGTTTATTAACCAACAATCATGCTACACTCTCTCAATTTCTTCCTCTTCTGTATATATGTATATATAACTTATCTCATCGTCATCTAAATCTTTGTTTATTCTTTCCTGTCTATATATATTCTTTAAAATTGCTTTATGGTTCAGATATCCAAACGCTTCACTTTGTTAATACTGCAAATAATTATATGTGATAATTATATTAAACAATTATAACATAATATTATTGACACTCCTATATTAATTAAAAGTAACTCTCTCACTGAATCCTCTGCTTTACATTTTCTCAGATTATCATTCACTTCTGACCTCTATATATGATGCTATATAAACAATCCATTACAACGTTAGCACCTGCTGAAGTTTCTTCTCTTTATCATGTTCGCAGTTAATCTTCTACTAATTTCAATTTCTACCTCTACAAATCTTTTATTTGTCCCTGTTTGAAATATTGCTATCATTTTAAGGCCAATTTTTCTAATGACGCCCAAAATCCTAATGATGTCCTGAAACTCATAATAAATTTAATTGAACCTGCTTTACCTGCCAACCTTGACCCACTATCTCCATTTGGTAATATTGCATCCCTTTTTTTTATAGCAACTATGGTTGCTGCTTACATAAGCTATCATCTCTAATTCCATCAACTCTTGCTTGACTCCTCATTCAGCAAAGTAGCATTCTTTTACTGTATCTGTTTCTTCATGCTCTAACAAATTTTTATTTATTTAGTTTCTTTCTTCGCAAATCAATGCTTTGAAATTTTCTCCCATCTTAATGTTTTCCATTCTTGTACAAACGGCAACTTTTCAAGTCCTCTGTCAACCGTTTCATTGCGCTTAAACAATATTCTTTTTTTCTAGTAGCTTCCAAGCCTTTAAGTTGCAGAAAAAACCTGAAGCGAATAAGGAAGAGACCAACAATCTGTGTAGCAATCGTAACAAACAAAAATTTTAAAGACTTTGAAGCAGTGAATAGTTTGGGTGAAGAGTGTCTGTCATAACTAAGCTATAATGATTCTAATCCGTATTTGTTTCCTTTACTGAATTAGTAATAGATGCTAGAAAACAGTTAAGATGAGATACTAGTCAGCTTCATTTAAAACTCAAAAAATGGGATAGAAAAAGAAAACATAATTCAGAAATTGAAACACTGAGCGAGTTATTAGTAAAAAGGTATTAAATTTGCTGAAAATTCTGAAACATATTTGTTAGCAAGCTATTTACTATTTTATCAGCATAGATGATCATTTAGTATTTAACAAGTTACAAAGTTACATTGGTGAAGAGTCCATATTTTACAAGCATAGGTGAGCAATGTATGTTTCACTAGCATAGGTACGCAATACATATTTAATAAGTTGATTATTTTAGGATTTTTAGCATTATAACTTTTTTATCTTTTTTATCTTATCAATTTATTTTTAAACTTGGATTTTTTTAATGCATGTTATGCGTAATATTGATGTTATGATTATTTTTTTTTAACAAATAATGCAGCTTTAGCAGCTGTGGCGCAGTGGTAGCGCACTTGCCTCCGAAATAAAGGATCCGTAGTTCAAACCCCACCTTTGGGCAATTTTTGCGACATCGGTAAGGAACGAGGTGTGAACTTCCAATTAAATGTTTATCCGCGGTGGTCTGTAATAAGACTGTAAGGACTTCTTCGGGCAACTAAATAAAATTAAGGAAAAAACAAACAAAAAAAAAACAGATGTGATATGTAAATGTTTTAATAAATCAAAGTATTTTTAAATTTATATTTTTGTGTCAATATTTTTTGCTGCACTTTTTTTTATCAAGTATAAATTTTTTTTTGAGTTTATTAAAATTTTTCTTGTGTAGATTTTTTACAAACAATGTTATGATATTTTTGTAATTATGGTATTATTTCTAACCCAAATTAAATGGAATGACAAACTTGCGCTTAAAAAAACAACGGTTTAATCGTAAAATATAGCATACGAAAGCGTGTCTACACTTCTAAGTTTGAAACTCTTTGTTTGTATTGTATATGTTTTAATGTATTTTTTATTATTTATAGTGTGTCATGAAGAGCACTAAAGTGAATATAAATAAGTTGTTTCAAGACTAACTTATTGATATGAGTAGCGCGATTACAAGACCGGATATATAGATTTTCAATCAGAAATCTGAACATCTATTTGTACTCTTTACTAATAACGCATTTAAAAAAACTATACCTTTGTAATAATCTTTGTAACAAACATTTGTAACAATATTTGTAACAAACATAAAACGATAATTCAAGGAGCTTCTTTAATTAGGTATTTTAAGTATCCTCAAATAAGTTATTTTTCTGAGAGTGCAATTGAAGCCAGAAACAAGGGAAGCAAAACTGCACGAGTAAGTCATGCACGTCTAACTTTCTTGGCAGAAAATACAAGGGATACAGCATGTGCTTGTGTCATTTGAGATGTACCTCTATTGAGTGTTTTTTTGAATGTTATGCTATTGTTAAAAGTTTTGACTATTTTTGTTAGGCTATTTTTGTCTTTTTTATTTTAATTTTTTTTTGGTACAGAAATCTCAATATAGTTTATAATAACAATTCAAAGTATATTGTCGTTTATTTCTCTCCTCCGGCGTCTGCCTTGTCGAGATATTAATAATGAATACAGTGGTATTATTCAAATTAAAAAAAAATTCAATTATAACAATTCAAAGTATTGTTGTTTTTTGTTTTTAAAAAAAATTTAAAAAAATTTAATAAAATTTAACTAGTATTTAACTAATCTAGAAAGATCTGGTAACTGGTAACTATTCTAGAAAGATCAATGAACAAATCTGGTAACTAATCTAGAAAGATCAATGAACAAAAGATATGATGAACGAAAATGTTATACTCATTAGCTGCTCTGCCTTGAATTTAAATAAAAAAACGTCTTTTTTTGAAGCCACATCTAATTAAAAACATTTAATTTTTTTTTTGGTACATAAATCTCAATAAAGTTTATAATAACAATTCAAAGTATTGTTGTTTTTTGTTTTTAAAAAAAAAAATTTAAAAAATTTAATAAACTTTAACTAGTAATTAACTAATCTAGAAAGATCTGGTAACTAATCTAGAAAGATCTGGTAACTAATCTAGAAAGATCGATGAACAAAAGATATGATGAACAAGAATGTAATACTGATTAGCTGCTCTGTGTTGAATTTAAATAAAAAACGGCTTTTTTCGAAGCCACATGCAATTAAAAACATCTATTAGAGTGTTGAGAAACTTTGTTAGAAACTACAAAGTAAAGAATCAAACAATAGCAGATTTGTTTATAATATTAGTAAGTATATATTTAATGATATTGTTTATTGTTAAATCGTATTAATGATATAGTTTTTTAATTATAAAAACTAAAAAAAAAAAGGCAGGCTAGACAACTAGAGTAGGGAAAGTTGAGCAATTTTAAAAAAGTGAATATGCATGGAAAGAAACTTGTGTGAATAAAACTTTCACAAACATTAAGCTTGTGTTTGATTTATATAAGTTTTATTTTATACACTTCAATGACGTAAGTAAGAGAAGAGAAAAACTTAAATAATAAGAAAGTGTCATAAAATATAAAAATATTATATTATGCAACATCCCAGTGGGCACAGTACGTTTTTAAAACGTTCTTTGGACGTTTTTATTAGGTTTAAACCTTATAAAAACGTCTAAAAAACGTTTTAAAAACGTACCGTGCTCACTGGGATCTTTAACTTCAAAGCCCGATATAAAAATATTTTGTTACGCATTGTGTTAACATTCTAATTCCCTAACTTTCATCCATTAGTCGTTTTGTCGTGTTATGGATTGTTTTTAAGATTTATTAATTGCCCCTTTGCTCAACTTGCCCCGCTTTACCCTATATTCTATTTTTAAATCTTTAAACTTTTTTTTTTTAGAATAAAATAACAATATACAGAAACATAACAATAAATTTTTTTGCATGCATGTTAAATAAAGCGAATTCCTTTGCTTTATTGTTTATGTAATTTGTTTTGTTACATTTTGATTAAAATTAATACCGGTGAAACCAGAAAACCAAATCATCTGGATTTACTATTGGTTTTATTTACTATTATCTGATAAAAAAAACTTGAATTTACGTTCCCTAATGTCAATGTTATTTTAAGGATGTTTCTTGATGCTGCTTTTAAAAATTATGCCGGAGAAAGGTTTTTTTCATCTTTAATAAAAGCTTTAGATCTAATAGTAGACAGAAACACCTGTTCGTTCGAGCCGTTCTTTAGATTGAAAATGTTATTACTAAAACAAATCATCGTTGAAGATAAGACTGATTATTTTGCTACCTAATTCATCTACTCAATAATTTAATAATAAAACCTAAATGACAACAGTGAAAATCTAAGGGAAAACATATTTAGAGATGTCTATGTTTCAATTTACCCAACTAAATTGTGTTAAATATATGTAAAATATAAAAATCTGATTGTCCTTTGCTTATTCTTCGCATTAGTTTATTATAATCACATTTACTTGATAGTTTTTGGTCTAATGCAGTAACATTTACTAGGTAAGCTATATTTAAAAATTGTGTTCAAGTACGAATTTTTTTTCAGGGTAGCTCATGGTGATGGCGAGAGGGTGGGAGGTATGGGGAAGAGAGGCCACCATCTTTATTTTGTTGTGGAGCCAGAATAAGCTAAAGACGAGCCTGGCTCAGTATGTTGAATGCTTCTTTATTTATAAGGCTATTTTCTCATTTTGTTTTAGAGCGACGCGTGGTGTACCGGGTGAACCTTGGAAAGATTTAAAAAAATTGTTAAAAACATATTTACTGAAAAACTCCAGCTTTTATAAAGAATTATTATTATATCAATGAAAGAGTGCGCCGATCAGGTTCAATAAAAACAGGAAAAGAGCGAATAATTGTTTTAAAACTATTAAATTACAATGACAAACAAATTATACTCCTAGTCGAGGACAGAAAAACCGCTGAACAAGTGTTTACATCAACGTAGACTTTGCAAAGGAAATTATTTGAGTTCGAAAAAAATTATAGGAAGAAATAAGTTCAGAAAAGATGATAAGTATCCCGTTTTAATATTTGACAAAAACTTTTTGTTAAATATTAAATTTTTTTTTTCTGGAATTATTTTAATGCTATCTAATTTCAAACACAATTGCCAGTTATATTTCACTGGCAAAAATTTAAAAAAAGTGTTGACCTGTGGAGGTTATTCTTTAAAGTTTCTTTAAAAAGAAGCTAGAAGATTTTTTAAGTCGTTTTCTCTATAGTTTATTTTATTTACACTTTTTGACAAGTATATATACTGTTTTTAACTGCTTTTTTTTGGTTCTAGCACGTGAAAAAAGAATATTTAGCTTAATAAATAACAATACTTAATACTTGTTTTTATACTAATTTGTTTTTTATATCTGGACTTAACAATTAAAAAGAACATTATTATGTTTTTGATACTTTTCCTGACGCCATTATGGTATTCCGTTCAATCTACAAAGTTATTTACACTCATCTCAAAATAATTTGATTATAAGATCAGTGGTTATTTAGAATAAACTGATCTGGCTGCATCCTTTCTCAGGCCGATTTTCAATAAAAAATTTGGGGTTGTATTGATTGCTTAAAAGTAAAAATACAATATTTAGACTTTATAATTTATAAAAATGCAGTTTAAAGTACTTATTGACTCGTTAACTGCTTCAAGAATATTTTTTTTTAATTTGATAAATATTAAATTTTGTAAACTCGATGTTTGGTATTTTTAAAGTTTTCCTGATTACATCCTAACATTTTGCGTTTGTAAATCTTTTAAATTGCTATTAATATTATCATATAATACTGTTAAAACTGTGTATGCATATATGGTTATTCTGTATAACGTTCATTAGTTTTTGTTTCTTTTGTATATTTCTGAATACAATCTTATAACATACTTTCATTTCAGATATAGGATAATTCCATTATCCTATATTTGGCCATGATAAGTTTTAATTCTAACTATGCATTAAATGTATAGTTTTTAAAATTAATCACTTAAACACAGATATATATAAATTTATATATATATTTATATTTATATATATATAAATATAAATATATATATATATATATATATAGAGAGAGAGAGAGAGAGAGAGAGAGAGAGAGAGAAAGAGAGAGAGAGAGAAAGAGAGAGAGAGAGAAAGAGAATGACTAACTTAAATTACTTGATATATGTATATGATATAATCAGAGAAACAAAGACATTTATTTTTAGACAGTCATAACTATTTTATAATAAAATTTTCATGGTGTTTTTTGCACTTTTCTTTATGATGAAAAAAAAAAAATGAAACTAAAAAAATAGATAAATCAACGAAAATTGAAAAACAGAAGCACACGCAGAAAACACCCTCTATGGAATGATAAATCGAAGATATCAGCAATTAAGCTGTTAAAAATGGAGCAGCATGAAAAATTTTAACATTCTAAGATGTTTGTTACAAGTTTGACTTTCTGGTGTAACAGAAATGGGAGCCAAACCTGGACATCCAACTAGTTTAGATGAAGAAGAAGAAAAGAAGTTAATTGATTTTTCATATAATCGTGCAGCTTTAGGAATCAGATTTAGTCGATTGCAATTTCTAATATGTTGTTATATGCTGAAAATTTTGCTTTAAAACATAAAAAGCATTCAAGAATAGAACTCCCACAAAAAAATGGTAGCGTGGGATTTGCAAAAGGCACAAAGATTTTTCTGACATCAAACAGAAGGTACAGCAGCTATTAGTGTATTAGTGTATTAGTGTATTAGTGTATTACTATTACCATTAGTGTATGAATGTTTGTAAAGTGTCGAAATATTTTTCCATTCTTAAAAATGTTTTAATGAAAAACAACCTACTTCAGAAACCGTAAAACATTTGAAATGTGGATGAGACTGGGATGCAATTTGATTAACGTGAAAAATAGTTGCAAAAAAAGAGCGAAGTATCTACAATGTTGTCAATCAGATAACGGGGAAACAATCAGAGTAATAGCTTGTGTCAATGCAATTGGTAACTCTTTTCCACCACATTTTATATTTAAAGGAAAAGCTACTAAGTCTCTCTGGATTATTAATTTGAAAATGCCCCAGAAGAAAGTACATGGAGTGTTTCAGACAGTCGTTGGACAAAGCGAGGCATTGCATTTCTATGATTTACAAAGACATTTCTTTCTGGAAATTTTGGATTTTTATAAATGCGCTGGAATTTTTTTACTCTTACAACATTAAAAAGCTCCCCTTTTTTTAACTAAAGTTTATATTTTTGATTTTTACAGAAATTTTATTGTCTTTTACCCAATTGCCCCATTTTGGGCAATTGGGCAAACGAGCACTGAGATTCTGATATATTTTTTGGGTTTTTATAAATGATTATGAGCTTGTATACTCCGACAATATGAAAAAGCACTTGTTCTTTAATTAAAGTTAATTTTTATTATTTTACAGAGCCTTAATTGTTCCCGCCAATCGCCTCGATCGGGGAGTTAGTCCTGAATTTTTTACATATTTTTTTTACATTTATAAAATATAAATAAATTTGTTCACTCTGACAGTTTGAAAAATCTCTTTTTCTTTAACTATAATTAATTTTTATGGTTTTAACAGAGCTTTTTGTACTCTTGGCCCAATTCACCCCAAAATGGGAACACGTTATTGAGCCCAACATAAATTGTCATAACTTGGGAACCAGTTATCCAAATTCAAAAAACGAATTTATTCTGAAAACGTCTTTATTCTCCTTGTACTTTGGTATTAATTATAGCCAGAGATAAAAATAATAGTAAAATCGTGTGAAGTGTGTAGTAAATAAGTGATTTTCAATCATCACCTTCAATTTTTAAAAAACTAATTATTTTTCATCGGATGAAAACATAGAATCAGACATAAACTATAATGATTTATTTACTGATTACTTGTGTCATTTTCCAAGAAAATTAAAATAGTTTTTTTAAATATATATTTATATAAGAAAACTCATGACAAAAATTAAAATAATCGTGTTTTCGGAGGAAAAATAAAAGATTTAGAGGAGTTTTCAATTTGAACTGTTTCAACAACTTCAATATTAATAACTTCTATGACTCAATTTTTGAAGCAAGAGCTGTACCCTCAATCAATTGCCCTAATTTTCAGTAAACTCTGCAATTGCTAGATAAATTCATTACAACAGATATCTTTATTAATGATATTCAAAAAAGAATTCTTAGAAATCTATTTGGTTTTTAAAAAAATAACTCAACTGAGCATGCAATTACTCAATTTATGCGGAAAATCTCCAAATCTTTTGAAAATACTAAATTTACGTTACGTATTGTTATTATATATATATATATATATATATATATATATATATATATATATATATATATATATATATATATATATATATTTATTTTTTTATTCAACCATATTAATAAAGATTTACAAATGCTCATTGTAAATTAATAGAATTTGGTTAAGTGTCACATTGACTAGGTGTAACATATAGTTACAAACTAGTCAATGGCGTGACACCTAAAAAACATACAAAATATAAGTAAGAGTAAAAAAAAAGAGAAAAGATTGCTAAACAAACAGTAATCATATATGTAATAACTAGATTGTTAAACAAATAATAATGATATATGTAATAGTTAAAGTAATAATATAAAATAATAATAATAATAAAGTATCAATAATATGAAGAATATTTATAATAAAATATAAATTGTAAGTACATATCATAGAAAATAATTAAATATAATAATAACATAAAATGTAGCAATAATAACACAATAATAAATAAATATAATATAGACAAATAATAAATAAAGCAAAAATCAAAACTCTTATTCGTTAAAGAAGTTATATATCAAAGGCAACTTAGGTAAAGAGAAAAATTATAAAGAAATACACTCCAACAATATATTTTAAAATTGAATTCTGTTTAGCAGTAAATAATCCGTAACAAGGGGATATTTTTTTAAACTCTTATTAATGCAGGAATTCACTGGTTCCATTGGGAAATACGTTTTGTTTTATGGAAAAATTACCATATTTAATTGTGTTGAAAAATGAAAAGTATAGCTTACTATTTTCTGTATTCTTGTGATGATTGTGGACTTTATTTGTTTTAATAAAAAAATCTAAAAAAGAGTTCAGTAGTTTATTTTGGAGAAAGTCAAACACAAAAAGACAATTGTATAACTTTACTAGATCATAGAGTTTTAGGATTTTGAGTTCAAAAAATTTTTTTTGGGAAAACGTCATTATTCTACTAGATGTGCGTTGTAAACGAAAATAAATTTTTTTAAGATGATACAGTTAATTATACCTAGATAGTTCTTCATCAAGATATACTCCAACTTTATATATTTTGAGGGAAAAAGTTTTTTTTCATTAATTTTAAATTTAATAATATCAATAGTTTTTTGAAGGGAATGAAAAATAATGTATTCAATTTTATTGACATTCAATGAAATACGATTACTATTTAACCAGTTATGTAAGCGATGAAGATCTTGAATAACTTTTTTACAAAGAGTTGTAAGTGGTTTGTTGATATATAAAAGATTGGTATCATCAGCATAATGATGTACCTTAATATTTTTTTAATGAACAAGATAAATTTATATATATTATAAAAACAATAACTATCCAAGATCGGAACCTTGTTGAACGCCATATTTAATAACTTTGTGTGGATTCAAATCCATTAATTGAAACAAACTGAGTGCGATCCCTAATATATGAAGAAAAGCAATGATTAGCAATACCACGTTTTCCGTTGTAGTTTAATTTTTTATTAGAATATTGTGATCAACCGTATCAAAAGCTTTTTGAATATCTATGAATACACCACAAGAAAAGAAACCACTGTCAATTGCACCACGAATCATTTCAGTAATGATAATAACAGCATAAGAAGTGGAGTGATTTGAGCGAAACCCAAACTTTTGAATATGAAAACAAGCAGAACTATTCAAAAAGTTGTAAATACAAGAATACATAAGTTTTTCTAAAGGTTTGCTGACATTTGATAATAATAAAATTGGTTTGTAGTTATTAAATTCAAGTTTTAAAGCTTTTTTTTTGAATTCGGATTACAGAAGCAGTTTTTAAGATATCAGGGAATACACCAGTGATGAATGACAGATTACATAGTTCAGAAAGTACCGGAGAGATATCATTTGCAAGAGCTTGAAAAATAGATATTGGAATGCTGTTAGGTCCCAAAGCCTTGCTTTCATTAAGAGAATGAATAATAGATAACTTCTTTTTTGTCTGTAGGTTTTATGAATATTGATTTAAGATTAGGACTTTTAAGATATTTATTAAAGTCAGTATTGGACGAGTGAATCTTTTTCTGTAATTATTCCGGAACTGAAACAAAGAACGAGTTAAAAGACTCCGAAATTTTAATGGGTTCATATATCATGGAGTTGTTAGAAGATAAGCAGAAAGGATGTGAGTTAACTCTCGAACTAATCTTTAAAAGATTCCTAATACCATCCCATGATTCCTAATACCATCCCATGATTTTAAATTTTTGGCATTATAAGAGTAGAACTTATAGCAATAGTTTTTTTTTACTACGACGAGTGAGAGTAATAAGTAAGTTTCTTTACGTTTTATAAGATTTTTCTAGATCGAGTTTGTTATTAGGATTCTTTGTTTTAAGAAATTTGTTAAATATTTTATTTCGTATTTTAATTGAAGTCAAGATTCCTCGTGTTATCCAAGGTTTGAGACCCCTTGAAAAGCAGCGACTGCTGACTTTTTTTAATGATGCATGTTTATCCAAAAGAGAATTGAAACTTGTGAAAAACTCTTAGAATGACTTAGTAGTATTACCTTCGTCGGCATTGATTACATTAGTCCAGCTAATTTTTGAGAAATCACTAAATAATTTATTTATTTTTTAAATTCCGACGAAAAATGTAGCTTTTACGAGGATTAATTTTGGTTCTATAAAATGGATGTGTCAAAAATCGGGGTAAATGATCTGATACCGTAGAAGTAATATTACCTGCAAAAATATTTGCAGAAGTTGCATTTGAAAATGTGTTATCGATTAGTCTTGGAGTGATTCGTGATTCTTGTTTGCATGAAATAAAGGGATGATAGAAATAGAATTATCTGAGTTTGCCGATAAAAGATCGGCATTAAAATCGCTATTAAAAAAGTAGTTTTGTTTTTTTTCCATAAATAGATTTTCAAAAAGAAGAATTAAATATGATTTAACAAATTCTAAAATATCCATATTAGGATGGCGATAAATGTAGCCGATAATGATGTTTAATTTTTTAGGAAAGGTGATTTCCACAAACACAGATTCTTAAAGCTTTGGTTAAAGCATACTAAGATTGTTTCGAAGTTTGTAAATTAATGTATTAGATATATAAAGTAAAGCTCCTCCAAAATAAGATTTTGGAGTGTGCTCATAAACATAACGGGTAAGATTTAATGGGATAGTTGGTAGGATGTCATTTTTTAGTTTAGTTTCAGTTATGCCAATAATACTGAGTTCCGAATTGATTTATTTTTAGTTACTAGTATAATAGGGACCACCATATGAAACTGAGAATTGGATAAGTTTTGTTTTTTTTGAATGGTTTAATAATCTTTCCTGTTTCTCTTGTGTTATATTTATTAACGTTATTTGTAAAAAAGTTATATAAAGTGATATTGTACTTGACCTAATTTAAATTTTAGCATAAACAATATATTTTAATAAATGTTAATTTGATAAATATTAAACACATTCATTTCTTTAAATTCAGCGTGAGTAAATTTTTCTTTATGGTAAATTATTAGACTTAAAGCATGTTTCTGACGTCGATATAAAACTTTCAATTTGGTTATACGCGTACTCGCCCAAGCTCGCGTATTCGCTCATATGAGGAAGCTAAGTATAAAAGGAAATGTATAATTTTTAAATTACTATGTTTTTTGATATTTTAGTGTTTAAAGCATTTATGTGATCTTTCCAAGATAAGTTTTCATCAATTATAACTCCTAAAAATTTACTTTCATGAGTTCTTTAAAGAGGATAGAATATTTGGTGGTGTGTTATTTTGTTGACTTAAATAAAGTTAAGGGTTTTTTTTTTTTTCTGTTTTTAATGATAGGTTTATTGTTTTAAAGCATATATTTAATTTTTGGAGTCTATGCTAACATTTTCATTCAGATCCTTGATTTTTGTCGAAGAGTAAAATTAATATATATCGTCTGCAAACATAATAAATTCAAGTTTGCTTGAAACATTTGGAAGATCGTTTAAATAGATTAGGAAAAAGGATAGAACATTAGGGAATACCGCATGTTAATTTTAATTTAATGTGGTAATTATTATATCAAGTAACACACTGTTGTCTGTTATACAGGTAACTTTTGAAACACTGCGATGTTTATTTTTTAGTCCTTAATTTCCATTTTTTAGGTAGAATTTCATGATCTATTCTTAGGAACGCTTTTGACAAATCTACAAGTTAAAGATCTTGTTCTTATGTATCCATATGATCTTGGTGAAGACAAGTTTTTTCATGAATTCCGTCACATTTCGTCTGTTCGACGCCATCTACAAACAAATGATTTCTTCTAATTTGACTCTTGAATTTTATGACCGAACTCTTTCTCCCAATCCAACTAATCCGGTTAACCTAACTGATTAACCCATTGTTACACATTCAAACCACTCCAGCTTTTTTTACCATAGTCATATCTTAACTAAACTCTTCTGCTAGTTATGCTCTAGACAACATTTCTGTTTTGGTCTTTTAAAAGTGTTTTCCAGAAACTTCTTTAATTTTCTCTAAACTATTTAATATGCACTTGACTGAGTCTTGTTTTCCTGCCTGCTTGAAACTGGAATTTGTGATTCCAATTTTTAAAAATCCTGTATACGTTCTGACCCCTCAAACTATTTTCCGATCAGTTTTCTATTTTTTGATTAGCAAGGTCTTTGAGTCTTTGATCAAAAAATTTCGTTTAACCTTGAGTGAAATAACTTACTGTCAGACAATCAAAATGGTTTTCAATTTTTCACACTACAGCTGATTTGATAACTGTTGTCACTGAAAGATTTTATAGTGCATCAGATTGAGATAGAAAAGCTAGGACTATTGTTTTTGATATATCTAAAACTTTTAATTAAGTTTAGCATACTGGTCTTCTTATTAAACTTGCTTTGTATGGAGTATTTATATTCCTATCTCGATTAAAGAGGTTCTTAAATCTGATTTACTTTCTGTAACAGATTGAGGCTCGCAGTGGCTTGTAAATTTTAACTCCAACAAAATTTAGCTAATTACTGCAACCAACTATTGCAATACTGTAGACATTTCTACATTGAGGAATGCCTACCCTTTCACCAAGTCTTTACGTCTTCCTCAATTGTTGTTCACTGCTAACCTTATATGGAAATTATAAATACAATCAATTTCTAAATTAGCTAAGGTTTGCTAAATAGCTAAGTTTGCTAAATTTTTTAATGTTAGTTCTTTTTATCATACTCGCCATTATCATACTTTTTAAAACATTCTCTACTTCAACAAATCTCTTATTTGCCTCTGTATGGAACATCGTTTTCATGTTTGGGTCGATTTTTCTAAAAAAACTTTATATTGTCTGGACAATTTCCAAAAACGTATTTGACCTAAACATAGTTGGACCTGCTACATCTGCCAAGGTTTAGCTTCTTTATAATCATCGTAAAGTTGCATCTCTTTCTCTTTTCTACAAACACAATCATGGTCGCTTCTCAAAGGAGCTATCATCTCTAGTTTTATCAGCCAAAACTTATTCTCACTAAACTCGTTTTAGTAAAGTCTCTATTTTTACTGTGTCTATCACTTTTCAAGTCTTCTGTCGTTTTCTTGCTCTTAAACTTTTTTTTTTTTAAGAAATAGTGGCTGCTTGCATGTTTTGCTGGGAGTAAAACTGAATAAAAAAAATAATATGTTTTAAATTCTTTAACAAATGAATATTGATATAAACACTTGAAAACTTATTTTTGTAATCAAAAAACTTTCTACTCTGTGTCCTAATGGCTTTTGGATTTGACTTTACTTGCCAAAGGGTAATAGAAGTTAACTCTGAATTAAAACACCCTTTTGCAGGTATTACTTCATATGGGTACTGCCTTGTAGAAGACCGCCTTACAAAGACTTTAGAAGTGGGTAGAATATCTCTGTTGACCTGCCTCAAACACCTTCATGATCTATTAGGCTAGCGTAGATGTAATCTTGTGTTACATTCATTCTTGTCTAGGATAAATGTTGATTCTACTTATCAGTATTTACTAGTACTTTTTTGTTTGAGGTCGTGCAACGTTTCTAATTTCTGATGAAAATATGCAACTCTTCCCGTTATCCTATCTTCTAATAAGTTTATTGCTCTAAAACCTAGTTTTATCATTCTAAGGCTCTTGAAAAAAATTAAAGGTTCTTATCTTTTGCAAAACTCACCAGACCTACTTTCTTTTTGTGAGACTAATCTAACACAGCAAAAAGGGGTAATTAAACAGTTAATAATTACAAAAAGTAATCCTGCTAGCAATACATTGAATTGAAAATTTGCTTAAATGCATTAGATATTAAAGCTAGTTTTTAATTATAACGTGTAAAATCAACAAAAACACATTTATTTACTTCAAAGACGCTAACTACCAACACCATAATTGCTTACTGCAATAACACTCTAAAATTATTTAATGGAGCTTATTGAATTGTTTCACCAATAATTTAGTTTGTGGAAAAAATAATGCTTAAAACATTTTTATCATAAATGTTTTGAGTATTATTTTTTGTATTAGGCTATAAAAATTTCATTGTAACTATACTTGCATTTTTGTTTCTCATAATTGAGAATGGTAGTTTGACTTTTTTTTAGTATATATAAAAAGTAATTTTACATACATAAACAAAAAAAAAATTATAAATAAATTTCATATATATATATATATATATATATATATATATATATATATATATATATATATATATATATATATGTATATGTGCAAGATCAGAGGACCTGGCTAACCAATGAAGACTGCCCCCCAAAGAGATCACATGCCCAGGAAAGGCTTCGTTTAAGAAAACCATGGATGCTCTTGTGTTCCATGGTTTTCTTCGTTTAAGAAAACCATGGAACACAAGCGTGTTATCAGGCAATTCGAGAAGGGCCCTACACGCGACCTCATGAGCATCGAAGTCCCAAGGAATCACTTCCTGGGCAACAACAATCTTGTAGGGATGGAACTTCAATTCCTCATGAAGGATCTGTCTAACAGAACGAGCTGATAATCCAAGAGCTGGTGCGGGCAGATCGTTGGGGAGACCTCAAGATGGATTGCCGCACCGCTTTGATGTTCTGCGGAAATCTTGCAGCCCTTTGGAGACCAGGCTTCTTCTTCTTCACATCTCCAGATTCCATAAAGTTCTTCACCCACAAAACGATTGACTGTTGTTCTCGAACACGGCCACGAGGTGCAACATGGAAGTTCCAACGAAATGCACGCTGTGTTGCGATGATTGATTTACCACAGGAAAAATATGAATCAACCGCAAAAGCACGTTCCACGTTCGTCCATTCCATGACTACTACAAAGAAAATAGAAAATAAATTCATGCGGCTCATCATATAAACAAAACTTTACAGTTTGCGCTCTTGATTAAGCCCCTCCTTAAAGTTATTATAGCAAATTACACTTTAGGAAGGCTAATTCAAATAAGCTAGTTCCTCTGCCCCACCCTGTATATATATATTATATAATAATATATATATATATATATATATATATATATTATTTTATATATATATATATATATATATATATATATATATATATATATATATATATATATATATATATATATATATATATATACATATATATATATATATATATATATATATATATATATATATATATATATATATATATATATATATATATATATTATTATATATATATATATGTGAACTAAATGTTTAAAAAAAAAACTGTTTCTTGGATTTTAGCGCTCAAAGACTCTCAAGTTTTGAAACAAACTTTATATAACTATATGTATATATATATATATATATATATATATATATATATATATATATATATATATATATATATATATATATATATATATATATATATATTTAAACAACTTTAAAATGTATTTTACAGAATAGAGTGCTCAATGTTCTTAAAAGAACAGAGCAATTATATATCAGTAGAAAATCACTTAACAAAAATTGTATTTATGTAAAATCTTAGTAAGAGCTGTAATAGAAAAAAGATTCTTTACAGTCGTATAAGCTCGTAGATTCGTAAAGAAACTTGAAAATACATAATCTAGGCCATAGTCATAAATACAATCTGTCATTATGACTAATAAATACTCCATATTTAAACAATTGTCGTTCAAGCGATCATTGAACGTTTACTAAACATTTGCAAAACGTACTTTTGCCCACTGGCTTAGTTTGGTTAATGACCGAATTCGGTCACTAAACGAACATTAGTTTGGTTACTGACAGAATTTTAATTTGGTTTCTGAACCAAGCTAACATTCTTAACAAATTTAAACTTGATTTAGGTTTATTTTTTTTCAATTAAAGTTATTTGTAAAACAGTTTGGTACTTTTTATTTTATTTTATCTAAAGATTAAATTCTCAAATTTCAATGTTTTTTTTTAAGTAATTGTAAAGAGTGTACGCTTACGTTTTTATTTTGAAAGTAATATAAAAAAAACTACACCAATCTTAAGTTTTTATTTGTATTTTCTTAATGAAAATACAAATAAAAAATGCGTTATTTCGATAATACAATAGAAAAACAATTTCATGCTGTGACTACTTAAAAAGTATTTCGTTGTTACTAACGGAACGTTAGTTTAGTAACTAACCCAGCGTTAGTTTGGTTACTAACAAAACATTAGTTTGAATTCTCAACCAAACGAAAATTCCTATTAAACTTAAAATCAAATCAAAAATATTTTTTTATACATAAAATCATTCGTAAAACGTGTACTTTGGATTTTAATATATCTAAATAGTAAATTCTCAAGTTTCAATAGTATTCTTTTAGAGTAAATAAAAAATGTACCCTTGTGTATTTTGAGAAATTTGTGCATATAATGTGTAAAAATTCATGTTATTTCAAAACATCGTTGTTCATAAAATATTATGTAATGTAAATCTATCCCCAAAAATGCCTTTTACTAGATACTATTTAAGAGCTTCTGAAATAAAACTGAAACGCCGAAACACCCTTTTGCTGCAATCTATGTAAAAATGGAATACCCAAGTAAACTCAAGGTTTGTCACTTATAGAAAATACAATAAATTGAAAAGTTAGAATTTGCTAAATTTGCTTTTACTTACCGTCCGTTCTCCTCCTTTTGATTCTATTAACGTTCATTCTCTGAGTCTCTACCTCTACAAATTTTTTATTCTTCTCTTTATAAAATACTGGTGTATATTTTTTGAAATTCCTTCATTTGAAGCAATTTCAATAAACTACGTTTAACAAATCTTTAATGTCCATTATATTTTTAAAATCCAAAGAGTTAAGTTTTTTTTTTCGCTTTTTTTAGTTTTAATTGAGAGCAAAACCTATTTTCTGCTTTTTTTTGTATGTTTTTAAAATATTCCATTGTTGTTAAACATTTTTTATTACCATGTTTTCAGCTAAACCCAATATTTTTTTAATAAAAGGGATATGTTAAGGATTCCAAGCTTATATCCATTGTTCAGAGCTATAATCTATTATCCAGAGTTCTGGTATTTTGAAAATCTCTGGCTCCCCTAACAATAAATATTATTATTATTTTTTTTTAATATTGCATTTTTCCATCTCTATATTTTTTATTTTGTTTTATTTTTCAAATTTTGAATTTTAGTTTTAGTGCCCCAAGAAGACCTAACGGTCTTGCCACAGAACACGGAGGAGCATTTAACTAGAGCTCTTTGGATTTTAAAAATATAACGGACATTAAAGATTTGTTAAACGCAACATGTAGTTTATTGAAATTCCTTCTAATGAAGAAATTTCAAAAACTGTACACCAGTATTTTATAAAGAGAATAAAAAATTTGTTGAGGTAGAGACTGGAATTAGAGAATGAACGTTAATAGAATCAAAAGGTGGAGAACGGACGGTAAGTAAAAGCAAATTTAGCAAATTCTAACTTTTCAATTTATTGTATTAATGGTTTTTATGAGAGGTCAGTAGCAAATAATAATCTAAGAAGAGTTTTGTTTGAGTAACAATTCACAAGGCACTACAAGTCCCAATCTGGTACAGAAGTGAGATTAGATTCGAGAATGGCTGCTTATTCTAATGGGTTGAAAAAAGTAGACTTTTTGTAAAGACAGGATTATAAAATTAAGTTTTCAGGAAAGAGAGCCACTTTACATTTAAGATTTTTATAAAAAACATTTATGGCCTGTAAAAAACGCTATTTACCCCAAAATTTGCACACAAAAATTTATCGATGAAACTGAAATTAAAAATTATTTTGTTACAAAATTTTTAGGAGTGGTTCTCGACAAGAACATTACATGGAAACCACATTTTGATTATATTCAAAATGTGGTTCAAATGATATGCTCAAAAACATCTAAAGTTAATGGAGTGATTAATAATTCCAGATTATATCTAAACAAAAAAATTTTAACCTAAATTTATCACTCATTTATTCACAGCCATATAAATTATGCAAATATAGCATGGTGAAGCACTGAAAAAACTAAAGTACTAAATGCCTCTACTGTCGTTAAAAGCATGCGATTCGCTTGATTTATTTTGCAGATCGTTTTACTCTTTCCAAACCATTATTAATGGAGACGAAAATACTTAGTATTTACGAGCTCAATATTTATAACGTTTTATGCTTTATATACGTGTTTAAAAACAAGTTAACTTTACCAATCTTTGAAGATCTTTTTTCTCTAAACCCAGTTAATAAACATACACTTTGAAATAACTGTTTTTTTTTATGAAAAGTTTGCAGATCAAAGTTCAACAGATTTTGCATCATATTTTATGCACCACATCTCAGAAATAAAATTGTTAAATCTAATTTTGATATATCTAATACTTTTTTGACATTTTAATTGTAAATCTTTTATTGCATTTTTTTCATCCTTATTATAAATAGATGTCTGTATTAACGGTATTAACTTTCAGGGCTGTCTCGAGGAGGGGGCGTAGGGGGGTGTCTATCCCCCCCTACAATGTGGACACTGGAGGCGGCAAAATTGTCCGTCAACAAAAATGTCGGCCAACGAGGAGCTTTTTTTTTTTCAAATAAGTTAGTCGAAAATTTTTTTTTTGGCTTTAGTCGGCAAAAAACAGATACGTAACTTCCCCAACCCCACCCCCTAAAACCCATCCCTCTCTTCGGATGGCCCTGTTTACTGTATTTAATTTGTGTATGTATTTATATATTTAATTTATATGATATTTGCGCGTTTATAGGTTCTAACAATAAGATCCTATTTTTTAATTACATATAACATTTGGTATCCTCTTAAGATTTATATTTTTAATTCGAAAAATGATTTATTGCAATTTTTATTCTTGTTTGTGTTCTCATGTAAAAAAGTTTTAAACTGGTAAAGATTCTGATGATAAGACCATTTTGATCTTAGTTCAGAAGCCTTGTTTATTTGTTTTTGTAAATGATGACAAATGTAAACAAGCCAAAAGATAAAAAAAACTCATTTATTCTTAAAGCATCGTAAAGCTCAACTTTCTATGGTTAGGACTAAGAGATTGATAATTTATGAAATAAAAATTTACTAAATTTTGCTTACTAATCTTATGTTATAAAAAATTTACCTTGGTTAAAAAAATGGCGAAGACCGGTGCTGTGTTCAATATATTTGATGAACAATAGGTGTTAGATCCAAAAAATTGCCAACACCTGGAATTTACCTTACGTATATAAAACTTTATTAAAAATTTTCTCTAATTAATCATAAATACGAAACAAGACATTCAATAAAGAATTACTACATTCCATTTTGAATTGAATATGTATACGTATAAATCGATTTGTAAATTGTAGATATCGATTTGTAATCTTTTATATCGATTTGTAATCTTTTATATTTACGTTATACATTACGTCATTTTTGCATTTAATTTTTATTACGGTACGTATAAATAACGATTTTTAATTTTTAAACTTTAAACGATTTAATTTATTAACTTTACAACTTTTTTTTCAAACTTTTTAACTTTTAAGTTTCTTTATTTCTTTTTAAAGTTTTTAGATTCACTCTTTTGTATAATATTAAAACTTGTCAAATTATATATTTCTCTATTTCACGAAGGACCTTGATGATTATATCATAAATAATGTAACTTAAAGCTTCTAGCAATTTCTATGATTACTTCGACGTTAAACGATAAAATATTTACCATATCGTCACCGTCATCTGCCATAACCTAAGACACCGTTTTGTAATCAAGCAAACTTCTCACGCTGTTTCAACTTTGCTTGCCTTTTAAATGCCATCTCATCAGCTTTCTATGCCATTTCAACAGCGTTATCTGCTGTTTTAATATCAATTTGCGATGATGTTAAATACTATTTATTTCATAAACAGTTTCGCGGTATTAAACCTTTTTTAATTTAAGTTTTTTTTTACCTTAGTTTTCACAAATTTGGTCATGATATATATATATATATATATATATATATATATATATATATATATATATATATATATATATATATATATATATATATATATATATATATATATATATATATATTTATATGTAACGTTTTTGTAAAAGATGGTTTAAGTAGTGAGCGATAATAAAACTAAATTTGCACTTTTCTTGCTCTAACGATTGATTTTGTTATATGAAAAAAAAGTATTTATACTCTAAACATATATTTTATAACCATAAATATTTTCCTTAAATACTTACTCTATGAATAAAGATGTTTTTTATCAACAAAAAAAGAATAAAAACATCATAAAATTAACAAGTATTTCACTTACTAAAAAAACGTTTAAAATTTTATCAAAGAATTAAAGTAAAGTTATTTAAAGTGGAAAGCGTACTAACTAATAACAATAAAGTCCCTAGCCCAGTTTTATATTAAATCACAAACGCAGCAGCCAGTTAGGTTTTTTTTGTTCAAGACGTTTATTTAGTGTATTATTAAACCACAAAGGATTTTGCAGAAGTTTTTTCTCACTCTCTTATTCTTTATTTTTGACTTCACGTGATTCAAAGCATATATTGTAATTAGGTAGTTGGGTAATTAAAAAAAAAAAATATGTATAGACAATTTGTATTATATTCTTTTAGATTAAGTCAATAAGAAATTCAAAGCCCCAATATAGTAAACTTTTTTCACATGAGTAGGTGAAATGACTTACATAACTTTTTATTGAAGTGTCATATTTCATATGATGAGTTTTTCACCTTTAATAGTAAAAATGTTCATTATTATTTAATGAAAAATCAAACATACTTTGTATTTTCGACAAATAAAAACATCTAAATAAACAAAGGTTTGTTTTCAGGAATTAAATACTTCATATAGTTTCGTTTTTCAAAGTTGAAAACGTTTATTTCAAATAAATTCGAATGTTGAAAATTGTATGTATATATATATAGAAATTATATGTACATAATATGTATAATATATATTATATAAAGATATAAAGTTTTTTTTCACTCATTTTTGTTTGTGAAGATTAAAAACGGAGGATCTTTCATTTTGTTTAATACTATGTAATATTCAGATTTGATATATATATATTTAATTTTAATTATTTATAAGTTTTTGTTTTTTTATTCTAATTTTAAAATACTCATTAATTCTTTATAATAACCTTTTAGAATAACGACTGTACAAATTTAAATGGAACCAAATCAAGGAGATAAAATTAGCTTTTTTAAAGGTAATTTTTATATAAATGTCCATTTTTTAATTCTTTCTTTCAATGATACTTAGTGATAGTAGTAGTAGTAGTAGTAGTAGTAGTAGTAGTAGTAGTAGTAGTAGTAGTAGTAGTAGCAATAGTAGCAGTTAGTAGTAGTAGTAGTAGTAGTAGTAGTAGTAGTAGTAGTAGTAGTAGCAGTAGTAATAGTAATAGTAGAAGTAGTAGTAGTAGTAGTAGTAGTAGTAGTAGTAGTAGTAGTAGTAGTAGTAGTAGTAATAGTAGTAGTAGTACTAGTAGTTAAAGTAGCAGTAGTAGTAGTAGTAGTAGTAGTAGTAGTAGTAGTAGTAGTAGTAGTAGTAGTAGTAGTAGTAGTAGTAGTAGTAGTAGTAGTAGTAGTAGTAGTAGTAGTAGTAGTAGTAGTAGTAGTAGTAGTAGTAGTAGTAGTAGTAGTAGTAGTAGTAGTAGTAGTAGTAGTAGTAGTAGTAGTAGTAGTAGTAGTAGTAGTAGTAGTAGTAGTAGTAGTAGTAGTAGTAGTAGTAGTAGTAGTAGTAGTAGTAGTAAACAACCTGCAGAAGAATCTTCGGTATATTCGAGTAGATCTGACATTTATAAAACTTTACAAAACACTTACAAAAAGTTAGTAGTAATATTAATACAAAGATTTATGTGGATACATCAGTAAATGAAGCATTATTTTGGAGCTTTGAAATTCATTTTTAATCAAATTTAGATTTTAAAAAACTCTAAAAAGCGTACTACTGTCTACCTACTTTATTTTTGGGATCAATTTTATTTTACATGGAAGATATTAATTATATTAACTTTTATAGATATAAATTCTTAACATTATTAAAACCAAATGGATCTATATCCATTCGGTCTCTTAAATACGCTATTTACCCCAAAATTCAGCCAAATTTTTTATTGATGAAATTGAAATAAAAAGAGATATTGTAGCGAACCATTTAGAAGTGGTTTCTCGACAAGAACAATTAATGGAAACCACACATTGACAATATTTGCTCAAAAAAGTTTAATTGTAACGGAGTCTTATACAAATCCATATCATATCTTAATAAAAATCCTTAACTCAACTATATTTCTTATTTATTAGCAGTTATATAAACTATCAAAGTATATTTTTGGAAAACACTGAAAAAAGTAACAAAAACTTAACGTAAATTTACTTTTACCGCCGTCAGAAACATGCAAACCGCTTGATTAATTTTACAGATTGATTTACTCCAAACTATTATTTATGGAGATAGTATATAAACATAAGAAAAACAATAAAATGCTTTTATAAACATTTATTAAGTTTAAAAATAATAAATTTTTATTGTAAAAAACTTTATGGCTGTATTTACGTAATTTGAGGTTAAGAAGATAAAATAGCTGGGTTTAGTTCAAAAAATAAATCTGATCCAAGCCCCAGGTATGATTTACTTTTTAATCACAAACAAGCACAGATAAGCACAATTGCTTATCTGTGTTTGATCGTGGACATCCTTATCATTGTAAACAAGGAAATCGTCATTTAAACCTCAGAGAACTTGTATTGGCAGACCCAATAGTTGCAGAGCAGATTTCGTCAACTGTGGTTTCAGGCAAAGATGCATCACCAAGAGAAACATTTCGGATCAAAATTTAAATAAAATAATTTTAACTTATTATGTATTTTTTAGGGTTATCAGCTTCCCAGTAACTATTTTTTGGTCCTTTGAGTGTTCAAAATATGATTTCAATCCAAGAGAACATGGGGCTTTCAAATACCGGAATGAGGAAACTTGGATTTGCTCTCAACCAGATCAGCCTAGTAAGGCTAGTTGAAACCAACTTTCAGCAAAAGCCATTAAGAGACTACTTCACCATAAGAACTTGCTGCCAGCTCAGAAGATAGCCAGTTTGTGTGGAAAAATCTTACTTTTTCCACATCAATTGCTCTCTCAGCGCCTTGGTTATTGCTATCTAAGCTCGTTGTTTTTCCTTCTCTTTCATTTGTTTATGTTTTGAAAATCAAAGGTTTTAAATCCAGTTTTCTGAAGCTTCAAATAAAAAAAATTAGCCTGGGACTGTATAGTAAAAAGCCACAAAAGCTTTAAATTCTTGTTTCAAAAGTAATTGGGAAAGATACAAAAGAGATGCTTCTCATCCCAATTACTCTCATCAGTTCCAAAAATGTGTTGTTGAAATTAAATAAATTGCCAATTTATCTTACGATAAATTGCCAATTTATCTTACGATACTTGCCAAATTATCTTACTATCATTTGATAATTCGGGATTAGGATGCAAAAAAAAAGCAATAAGTTTTAAAATATTTGTTATTAATTAAAGCATTATTATGCATATTTAATTTAAACTGTTTTTAAAAATGGAGGTAAATTTCATATTTCAATCTTCAAATGAAAATGACATCATCGATGATAACTGCACTGATTTAAATTATTTTAGTCACAAAATGCTAGAAAGCCAATACTATTCAGTTTCTGATTCATCACAATATCTAAGAAAAACTAAAAACACTTTTTCAATTTAAAATATCAATATTCGAAGTTTAAATAAAAACTTTGAAAATTTAAAAATATTATTGGATACAATTAAACACGATTTTAAAATTATTTGTCTGACAGAAAACTTGGTGTAAATGCGTTGAAACAAATTATGAATTTGAACTAGTTAATTACACATCAATTCATCAAGCACGTGAAGTAAATGCAGGTGGGGGCGTTTGTATTTATATCCACAATTCAATAAATTTTGTCTTACGTAACGATCTCTGCATCAATGAAACAGGTAGTGAGTTTTTGTGCATTGAATTAGTAAATTCAATGCACAAAGACTCACTGTTTCAAAGCAGAAAGAAACACAATTATAAATACTACTTATAGACCGCCATCTGGTAACTTAAAAAAATTTAAAACTCATCTTAAAACATTTCTAAACAAAATTATAAATAAAAAAAAAAACATATTTATATGGTCGGAGATTTTAACATCAACCTGATTTACTATGCCTCAAATAATAATGCTAAGAATTTTAGAACACTCTTCTACAAAATAACCTTATCCCAACAATAAACAAATCTACAAGAATAACAAATAGGTCTTCTACTCTTCTTGATAACATCATAACTAACAACTTTCAAAACAACCCTCTTTCCACAGGTATAATACAGACCGATATTTCGGATCATTTTCCTACATTTTTAGCTTCAAATAACCTTTTAATAAACAATATTTCCACAAAATCCACCTTAATTTGGCAACAGATGAAAACTTCTTAAAAAAATTTAAAAACTGTTTACAAAATTGCGTAGATTGGGATCTAGTACTGCAATCAAATGATGCTAATAATGCACATGAATTGTTTCTTAATCAATTTTGCAAACAATATGAAATAGCGTTTCCAGAAATAAAAAAAAATGTTTAAATAATGAGTCGCTCCAAACTCCCTGGATGTCTAAAAGTTTACTAAAATCCTCATAAAAAAATTATAAAAATATATTTGAAAAAACCAAAAAATATGTGGAATGTAATTAAGGGTTTAATTGGAAAAAATAATTACAACAAAAGCACGCTGCCAAAAAATCTTTTAATTAATGGAAAGTTAGTTTATAAAAAATCAATTATAGCTGAAGAACTAAACAACTACTTCGCTAATATCGGCCCAAGTTTGGCCTCTAAAACTCTTAATAATTCCATTTCATTCGATACATACTTAAAAACTTATGATAAATTTACTGATGAAACTGATTTAAAACTGAGTGAGTTGAGAACTGCTTTTAGCAGTCTAAAAAGTAAAAAAAGTGAAGGTTTTGATAAAATTAGTGTCGGTATTGTAAAATCAGTATTTGACGTCATTGAACCTTCTTTATTTCACATTTTCAATCTCACATTAAAGTCAGGTATTGTTCCTGATAAGTTAAAAATTGCCCGTATTACACCAATTTTTAAATTTGGAGATAAGTCAAATATTTTAAATTACAGTCCTATATCAATATTACCATGTTTCTCAAAATTGCTAGAGAATAATGTATCACAGACTTTATAATCATCTAACTGAGAATGATATGTTGTATTGCAAACAATTTGGCTTAAAAAATAAACGTTCTACTGAACACGCAGTAGTTGAAATTTCCAATCAAATATCTAACGCCTTAGATAATGACTGTTTTACATTAGGAGTTTTCATTGATTTGTCCAAAGCTTTTGATACCGAAAATCACTATATTCTAATAATAAAACTCGAAAACTACGGAGTGAAAAATAAAAACTTACTTTGGTTCAAAGATTATCTGACAAACAGAAAGCAATTTTTATACTATGATCAAACAAATACTATTCCATACTCCATAACTTGCGGGGTTCCTCAGGGATCTATCTTAGGACCCCTTTTATTCCTGTTGTACATAAACGACTTATACTTATCAACAAATCTTTTAGACCTAATTTCGTTTGCATATGATCCTAATCTTTTTTTTTTCTCGCAGAGATGTTAAATTACTTTTTAAAATAGTTAACGAACAGCTATGAAAAGTTAGTAAGCGGTTTGAACGTAATAAACTTTCACTAAATGCGAATAAAACAAAATATATACTTTTTCATAAAGTAAGTAAATCTGAAAATATTCCTCTTAAATTACCAGATCTAAAAATTAATAACACTTTTATTAAAAGAGAATCATTCATAAATTTTTTAGGAGTAAAATTGGATGAAAATTTACAGTGGTATTTACATATAAATAGTATTGAAAAAAACATCTCAAAAAATATTGCAACGATGTTAAGGGCTAAACCTTTTCTAAATATATCATCCTGAAAAAATTATATTATGCCTTTATCTATAGTTATTTGTCTTATTGTAATATTGTGTGGGGTAGTACTAACCATACAAAGCTAAAGAAACTCTACAACAAACAAAAACATGCGTGCAGAATAGTATTTGGAGCCGATAGAAGTGTTCCTTGCGAACCACTTCTACGTGTGCTCAGTGTTTTAAATGTGTATAAACTTAATTTACACCAAGTTTTATTATTTATGTTTATAACAAAAAATGGATTATCTTCAAAAATATTTCAATCTTATTTTAATAAAATTAACCATAAATACTCAACAAAGTTTTCAGATAACAATTTTATTGCTCCACAATATAAATTAAAATTAACTTCCTATTCAATTAAATACCGCGGACCTTATCTGTGGAAAAAGTTTCCAGATATTGTTAACAATAAACAGACTACATTAGAGCAAATTAAGGACGAATCAAAACGATTATTTTTATTCATGGATATATCCAACTTTAAATGTTTATTTTAAACTAAAAACAATCATATAAAAAATAGTTTTAATTGTATCAGTGATTAATATAAATTAATACAAAATATTTAAAATAAAAAAAATATATATATAAAATACCACTGATGATGTTAATAATTTATCTAGTGATTATATTAATTATGAAATTTCATTTCTTGTTGTCTCTTATCCTCAAGTAATTTTATTTTTTTGACTTTTTTATTTTTTTTTAATATATTTGTTAAACATTTTAGCAATTGTTTTCAACACTTTTTAAAAAAATATATATATATATTTTTTATTTCTAATTATATTAGTTATTTTCGGTTTTCATTTCTATTTGTTATTTTATATATATTTTTACGTTACGGTAATGTAGAAATTATTGCTATTAATTTTTTTAAATGGGGCTCGGCGATAAGGCTGAATACGCCTTCTTCTCGCTCCAGCCAATAGTTTATATAAATGTATTTGCAATGTAAACATTTTTAAAGGGCAAAATAAATAATTTCAAAAAAAAAAAAAAAAAAAAAAAAGTGTCTAAAAATAGCAAATGATAAAACTTAAATAGACAAATTATAACAATCAAAATATAAACTTTGCTCTAACTAGCATAAATAAGTACCCACAAAAAAATGCAAGTAAACATTTTACAACTGATTTATTTTACAACTGATGAAACTTACAGTGTGATATTGCATGCCACGTGTCTAAAATTAATATCTAAATCTAGCTCTATGTAAACTTAGCTGCAACTAACCTAAATAATGATAACCATCAAAAGATATGTTAATATTTTTAATTTTACAACTGGTTTAAACTTATATCGTAAACTACAACATGTCACGTTTAAAATAGAAGAATATACAAGAATATATACAAGTCATATAGACTATATTATAGAAACAATTGTTCAACTAACCCCTTAGTTATCATATAAAGCAAATGGATAAACACAGTTTAAGTTACACTCCGTTATTTGTAATTTTGAAGGTTGTTAAACTTATTTTAAATTTTCTATATAAAGTTTATATAAAAAATTTGCTATATAAAGTTTATATAAAAAATTTTCTATATAAAAAATTTAAAATATAAAGTTTATATAAAAAATTTAAAATATAAAGTTTATATAAAAAATTTAAAATAAGTTTAACAACCTTCGAAATTACAAATAACGGAGTGTAATTTAAACTGTGATTATTTAATTGCTTTCTCTACTAAAATTTAGTAAAAAAAACCAAGTGGATAAATGCAAATTTAAATTACGCTTTATTTAAATAGCTTCACATATAGTCGAAATGTGAAGCTATTTAAAAAATGGCAAATTAAACTAACTTCAACAAACGTTTTATATACGACTTAAAATGTGGTTTGAAAAAACGCCTTTAAAAACTATATCATTTATAAATAAAGAACTATAATATATTGACAAATCTAAAACAAACAAACAAGGTTTAAAAATATAATCTACAGAAGCAGCACTTTATAATTTTTTATGGTAACCCTTTTTAATAAAAAGTTTAGTTGCTTTTTAACGGGTTTGAATATTTAATCTGATGAATTAACGAAATTTTGAAGAATCCGTTAATAGTTAATTTTACCCCGTTGGTTTTGTGATTTTTGGTTACGAATTACTTCGTTAATTTAACAGAAAAAAGCAATCCGTTGTTCCAAATTGTTTTTAGAGTGTAAAACTAGTGATAAAATTAACAAGAGTATTTTTTTATCAAAGTTTTCAAATTACTTGGTACCCCGGCCCCAAGCAATTTACTCGAGCTACAGTGATTATGTGGTTTAAATAAATGAGCTTCTTCAAATTCAACAAAAAGTAAAGCGCAAAGAATTTGCTGGGGAGCTAATTGAATTGATAAACATGTTACGGAATGAACAGAGACAGAATGAGGAGAGGAGGCAACATTTTGAGGATTAGTTTTATATCACATTTTTGATTCTGTGATTGGTGGACTCACTGCTCGTAGCCATTCAAGAAGTTTTTGCTAAATTCTTTTTTTTGTGTGGGAATAATAAAAACTGTTTGAACCAGAAATCAAGAGTGCCTGCTCCCATTTTTTTGCAGAAATATTCATATGAGGAGACTGAAAATGAACTGACTTAAGAATTGCTTCATATTAAACAAATTCATTCGGCAAACTTTGGAGAGAAACCTCTTGTCTCATTCGGCTTTTTAAACGAAATTTCTGAAATAAGGCTGGGGGAACTTTTCGAAAAATGTAGTGATTGCACTGCGTTTCTTTAATTCAATAAATTAAAGCTCTTCAAGAACTTTTTGCGCAACAACGAACCAATGATCTTGCTATTTTAAGTAATAGGTTTCAATTAGTTCAAAATATTGACTTCATGATGTGATTAAAGAGTTTGTTAAAAATAAGCAAGAAAAATAACAATGTAAGACACAAAAGTTGGGCTACTTAATTATGGTTATATACCAGCAGTATAATCAAAAAATTTGAGCAGGCTTTTTTTTTTTTTTTGGAAAGAATGGGACCAAATTGAAGGATACTCGGGGCCCCTAAACCCTGTGCACGGCCCTGGGTTGAAATCAGGTTAATAAATCAACATCTGAGGTTTGACGTGAAAAATACGTAGAACTTTAAAAAAAATGGCTTTAAAATATTGACCTAATTTTAATATTGAAAAAACGGAAAATGCTTGTTGGGTATGTGATCACTTATGACTATAAGAAATAGGTTCATCAAAAAAAAATTTTCAAGATATGTTGGATATATAATTCAACTTTGATTTGCAAAGTTCTTTATTTAGAGTCTCAAAGTAGAAACTAATAGATATCATTCTAATGCATCAGCTATCTGTACTTCATTTTCCAAATGATTATAAACAATGATCAGAAAGTAAATCGAGAAACCTTTTTTGAGTATTCTAGCTGCAGTTTTATAGAAATATTGACTATAGCTTTTAGGTTATTTATCATAACCTGCGCAAGCAATCTCTCAACCTGATAATTAAATCTAGCACTACTTTGGTTAGTTTTCCTTAATTTAATTCAAAAATATTTATTACATTTATTAATTAACTAATTTGTACAAAATTTTAGAATTCGAAAATGAAATAAACAAGCAAACATAAAATAGAAATTGAAATTTTATGAAAGTCCAAACATTTGCATTACGGTTTGGTAGAGCACAATCTTTAAAAAATGTGTTTTTTTTTTATGAATTTTAAACTCCAAAACTCAGTTAAAATTTAAATTTAGTAAAATTTGAATTAAAAAAAAAACATCGTTCTTTTGGTTGAATTCTCTAGAGTAATTACTTGATGTTTTTCAAATTGTTAAGTTTACTTAGTATAATAAGTTTTGTTCACAAAAACGTTCTCTTAATATATAAAAATATCGTAACATGAGATTCAAATTCATAGTATAATTTTATAATTTGTTTATATTAAAACTTTTTAAAACTGGACTTAATACGCTAATAAATAACGCGTCACGTTTGAAAAAATTGGAAAAAATTAAAATAAATGATATTAAACTTATTTTAATTGAGAGAATAAGTTTTTATAAACTAACCATGCGTTCATTTTTAGAAGTTCAACCGTTTTCAGAAAATTTATTTTCACGCGAAAAACTACTTCGTGAAATTCGACATTTTTTACATGGAGCAAACAAGTCAACTTTAATATTATATGGAATGTCCGGTGTTGGGAAGACACAAATTGCAAGAAAGTATTGCGAAATTTATTATAACTTCTACAAAAACTTTGTTTGGATAGACGCAGCATTTGGAAAGTTACAAACCTCAATGAGAAACCAATGCCAAATATTAGGATTCGAAATTCATGACTCGAGAGGTGATTATTTGAATATAGAAGTAATTGTTGAAAAAATTCACAACCATTATAAAAATGAAAAAACATTGTATATTTTTGACAATGTCGACGATGAAAGTGTTAAAAACCTGAATATGTATATTTCAAGAAAACCGGATTCATTTACGTTGATAACCTCCCAATGGAGAGCGTGGTCAAACAACGTAAACAAAATGCTAGTTGATGTTTTTACTTCAGAAGAAGCATTCGCTTATGTAAAAAATAATATTAAAGAAAACGCCGATGAAAATATAAGAAACCTAACTAAAGAACTTGGTTATCATCCGTTCGCTATTACTCAGGCAATAAAATATATAAATATTCATAGAATTTCGATAGAAAAATACGTAGATCGATATAGATCGAAACCAGAAATATTAGACAATAACTTTCCAACCGAAGAAGAACCAAAGTCTGCAATAAAAGCAATTAACTTAGTTTTAATAAAATTAGAAAAAAGTAAACCTTTTCCATTTAAAATATTAAACTGTTTATCTCATTGCGACTATCAAAACATAAGTAAACAGTTTATAATCCAAATTTCAAAACAAATGGAAATAAACGAAGAATATGTAATAGATGAAGCCGTTGGGTTACTATTGAGTTATTCTTTACTAAACTTTGATGATAAAAAATATTCAATGCACGAACTGACACAGCTGACGTGTAGATGTTTTCAAAATAGAAATTCAACTACAAATACGTATCTCGGTTTAATTGAAAATTTATTTATATTTGAATTGAATGAAGTAAAAGATCACGTGGATTACGGAAACTATTTTGTTTTCCATTTTATCTGTATGTTTCGCACTAACGGAATAAAAATTTCAAAAACATTCCATAATATGACGGCATCTATTAAAAAATTATTAGTATCAAAAGGTTTATTTGAAGAAGCAATCGAAATATTAAAAAGTATTCAAAGTTTTAATACAGAAACTTATGGTGAAAATAATAAATTTACGCTTGATACAAAACATAATATCGCATTCTGTTTGGACGCTATGGGAAAATATAACGAAGCTTTAGAAATTTATTATTCTGTTGATAAAATACAAACTGAAATTTTAGGTATCAACCATCCAGATACAATGTCAACAAAAAATAATATCGCAGGCTGTTTGAACGCTATGGGAAAATATAACGAAGCTTTAGAAATTTTTTATTCTGTTGATAAAATACAAACTGAAATTTTAGGTATCAACCATCCAGATACAATGTCAACAAAAAATAATATCGCAAACTGTTTGAACGCTATGGGAAAATATAACGAAGCTTTAGAAATTTATTATTCTGTTGATAAAATACAAACTGAAATTTTAGGTATCAACCATCCAGTTACAATGTTAACAAAAAATAATATCGCAAGCTGTTTGGGCGATATGGGAAAATATAACGAAGCTTTAGAAATTTATTATTCTGTTGATAAAATACGAACTGAAATTTTAGGTATCAACCATCCAGATACAATGTCAACAAAAAATAATATCGCAAACTGTTTGTACGCTATGGGAAAATATAACGAAGCTTTAGAAATTTTTTATTCTGTTGATAAAATACGAACTGAAATTTTAGGTATCAACCATCCAGTTACAATGTTAACAAAAAATAATATCGCAAGCTGTTTGGGCGATATGGGAAAATATAACGAAGCTTTAGAAATTTATTATTCTGTTGATAAAATACAAACTGAAATTTTAGGTATCAACCATCCAGATACAATGTCAACAAAAAATAATATCGCAAGCTGTTTGAAAGCTATGGGAAAATATAACGAAGCTTTAGAAATTTATTATTCTGTTGATAAAATACGAACTGAAATTTTAGGTATCAACCATCCAGATACAATGTCAACAAAAAATAATATCGCAAACTGTTTGTACGCTATGGGAAAATATAACGAAGCTTTAGAAATTTTTTATTCTGTTGATAAAATACAAACTGAAATTTTAGGTATCAACCATCCAGATACAATGTCAACAAAAAATAATATCGCAAGCTGTTTGGGCGATATGGGAAAATATAACGAAGCTTTAGAAATTAATTATTCTGTTGATAAAATACAAACTGAAATTTTAGGTATCAACCATCCAGATACAATGTCAACAAAAAATAATATCGCAAGCTGTTTGAAAGCTATGGGAAAATATAACGAAGCTTTAGAAATTTATTATTCTGTTGATAAAATACGAACTGAAATTTTAGGTATCAACCATCCAGATACAATGTCAACAAAAAATAATATCGCAAACTGTTTGTACGCTATGGGAAAATATAACGAAGCTTTAGAAATTTTTTATTCTGTTGATAAAATACAAACTGAAATTTTAGGTATCAACCATCCAGATACAATGTCAACAAAAAATAATATCGCAAGCTGTTTGGGCGATATGGGAAAATATAACGAAGCTTTAGAAATTTATTATTCTGTTGATAAAATACAAACTGAAATTTTAGGTATCAACCATCCAGTTACAATGTCAACAAAAAATAATATCGCAATCTGTTTGTACGCTATGGGAAAATATAACGAAGCTTTAGAAATTTATTATTCTGTTGATAAAATACAAACTGAAATTTTAGGTATCAACCATCCAGTTACAATGTCAACAAAAAATAATATCGCAAACTGTTTGAACGCTATGGGAAAATATAACGAAGCTTTAGAAATTTATTATTCTGTTGATAAAATACGAACTGAAATTTTAGGTATCAACCATCCAGATACAATGTCAACAAAAAATAATATCGCAAACTGTTTGAACGCTATGGGAAAATATAACGAAGCTTTAGAAGTTTATTATTCTGTTGATAAAATACGAACTGAAATTTTAGGTGTCAACCATCCAAATACCATGAGAACAAAAAATAATATTGCAATCTGTTTGAAAAATAACGAAAAACAGCAAACAAGTTGTTTAATTATTTGATTATTATTTTAGTTTTAATATATGTAAAGAATTATACTTAACTTATAATTGACAAACATTTTTCTATAAAAGTTGTAGAACTCCGTTCTTAATTCTTATAAAAATTTTCTTAATTTTTGTTATTATTCGTCTAACGCATTTTTTTAAAATAAAACGAAAGCTCATTTACTTTATCATTTATTTACATGTTATAAATTGTATTTATTATTGATTATAAATTTAAAAATTAAACTAATTTAAGGTTTTTACTAATTTTAGTTATTTACTTAAATAATTAAAGTATTTAAATTAGTTTAGTTAATTTATAAAAGTATGAAGTGTTTTAAAAGCAAATATTTTGTTATTGCGATATATATATGTATATATATATATATATATATATATATATATATATATATATATATATATATATATATATATATATATATATATTTGTTAAAAGTATATTTAATAGGTGAACCAAAGAGTTTGATTTCCATAGGAATTATAGTATGGAATGTTTAAAACAGTATATGATACATTTGTAAACTCTCACGATAATAATTTTCTTTAGGTAAGTGATGATGATTTAATTCTTCTATTCTTATTAGTTTAAATTAGATAGATGTTAAATAAAATTTATCATCGTTTAAAAAATTAATAACAATAAAAATATTGTGATCTTAATAGATTGGTTACACGAATAAGATAGTCCCTACAAAGCGGGAAGAGTCTTTATTAAACATGCCGTGTTTTGAGATTTCGTTTAAAAAATATCATTATTTTATGGACAAAATTTGCTGACATTTATATTTATTCTGAATAAGTGTTGCAGTATGTTAATTTCGTATATGTATATATATATATATATATATATATATATATATATATATATATATATATATATATATATATATATATATATATATATAAATATATATATATATGGGTAATTCCATTTTTAACTTAGGGTAAAATAAGGCAATATGAGCACCTTTGTAATATGAGCATACTTAAAGATTTTCTTATATGTAAGCGGTGAAATTAAAGCTGCTTTGTATCTTTTGAGTCAACTTTATGTGGTGATAACAGGAATCAGTACACTTAGCGAAAATGCAGTAATTAGCGGCCTGTGGCATCCCGAAGAGAAAGGATAATTAGGAAATTAATGTCTATAAACAATAAAATAGCTTTAGACATCAAAACTTCTCCACTTTATCCTGTTACATTAGCTAACATATGTAACATGAATTGGGTAGTTATAATTTTCACATTAAATGCTATAGGGGAGACCGGGGCACGTTGGCCCACGGGGTAAGTTGACCCATTCGAGTTTATTCAAAGGCTAGACGCTTTAACTAGCTGGGAATCTAAGTAAAGGTTGTTAGTAATTCAATCCTTTTTTCAAAAAAAAATCATATTTATCGGACTATATTTGAGTGTGTAATGCCGTTTTAATAATTTTTCATACATCAAAGTAAATTTTGAAAAACTTGTTCAACGTGTTTATACTCGCTGACGTTTGACAGTACAGCATTATTCAAATGCCATATTTAAAGGTTATAGTGTAAGGATTATTTTAGTATATAATGTTCCACAAAATTAGTTGACAGTTTAAGGCGAAATTTGTTCATACTCTAAACATGTCAATGGGGCAGATTTGCCCGATGCAACCAGGGCGGGTTGGCCAACTTGCCCCGTAGATTTTTAATTCGGTAAGTAATTCGGGTAAATTTGTGACGGAAAAACTATTTTTGTTATAAAAGTATTAAAACTTGTAAAACATATTAGATCAGAAATTAGCCTCATAAACAAATTGGCATTTGTTTTTATACGTTTTTTTGGGTTTTATACGTCGATTATAAGAAAATATCACTGGAATACATAAGATTTAAATTTAAATAAATTATCTTATTATAAAATGTAATTTTATCTTAGATTTACATATGCCTAAACTTAAATATTGTATATATTTATATACTTTTATTATATATATATTATTTAACATATAATATAACTTATATATCTAAATTTAATTGATATTTAAACTTTTACATACTAGTTATACTTACATATATAAATTTAATACTTTATACATAATACACTTAACTTTTCATGCTTAACACTTAAATTTGAAGTTTTGCTTGAAGAATACCTAACGAAAGCAAGTGATATTTACTTTGGTCTTTCTCCTTAAGAAGTTCGACGGTTTGCTTATACATATGCTTTTGCTTGTAGCAGGAAAATTCCTCACTCATGGATAGAACTTCAATCTGCTGGTAGTGATTGGTTCTCCGAATTCTTAAAAAGGCATCCAAAGCTTTCTATTCGCTCTCCTCAAGCAATAAGTTTAGCTCGGTGCACAAGTTTTAATAAGCATAATGTAAATTTATTTTTTGACAACTTAAGCAATGTTTTGAATATGTTAAAATTAAGTGCTTCAGACATTTGGAACATTGATGAGACTGGAATCACAACAGTGCAGCGGCCTGATTGTGTTGTTGCACGTAGAGGCTTTCGCCAGATAGGTCGTGTAACATCAGCAGAAAGAGGAGCATTAGTGACTATGGCTTTGGCGGTTAGTGCGATTGGCAATAGCATACCTCCATATTTTATCTTTCCCAGAGTTAATTTTAAATTTCACTTTATTCGTGATGGACCAATAGGATGTGATGGATCAGCACATTCTTCAGGATGGATGACAGAGACAAATTTTCTTAAATATATCAAACATTTTTCTATCCATGCACGTTGTTCCAATGATCGCCCTTGTCTGGTATTGATTGACAACCACAGCTCTCATCTTGATGCAGCAGTACTTAATTTTTGTAAAGAAAATGGTATCACACTTTTATCTTTTCCAGCACACTGTAGTCATAAATTACAACCATTAGATAGAAGTGTTTATGGTCCTTTTAAAAAGTTTGTGAAATCAGCATGTGATGCATGGATTACTGTAAACAAACGACCTATGACTATCTATGACATACCTGGTATAGTAAAAACAGCACTTCCTAATGCTATAACTCCAAGGAACATAATTAGTGGTTTCCAAACAACAGGTATTTATCCATTTAACAGAGATATTTTTCCAGAAAGTGATTTTTTGCCATCATATTTAAAAGATAGACCAGACCTTAGCACTAAAATGTCATCTGTGGATTTTAGCATCACTAAACAAACACCTAGAAACAAAGTTTCAGCTGGGGATTGTAAACAAACACCTAGCAACGAAGTTTCATCTGTGGATTGTAAACAAAAATTCAAAAAATTTAATTCAAGTGAATCAAAATCTAAGAAAGGAAATTTTCCAGATTTAGACAGCACATCAGGTGATACTCAAAACTCTTCACTTATACCATCTCCTGAAGAAGTGAGGCCTTTTGAAAAAGCTCAGCCTAGAAAAAACAATTTAAATAAGCTCAGAAATCGGAAACGAATTTCTGCTATATTAACTGATACGCCAGTTAAAAAAAGCACAGAAAGCAGCAAAAGAAAAAAAACAGAAGGGCTCAAAAAATAAAAAACTATTTTCTATCAAAGAAGCCGGTCCCAGTAACTCTAAAACGAGGAGGGTTTTTGCCAGTCAACCTGTAAAAGAAAAACGCAACAAGAAAAATAAAGATGGTAATGAGGAAGATGTCTTGTGTCTTAGTTTCTTCAAACCGTTCTCAAACAGCCTTCCAGGTGCTGTGTGGATACAGTGTTCAAAATATCATCCAAAAGTTCAGATTTCGTTGTGGGTTTTCAAATTTTTCAAATTCGAATAAATTTTTGCATTTTAGTATTGTGAAGGGCTATTAGTAAATATTAGTAAACTTTTAGATTTATGTTAACATTTTCTTATAAAGTTGTAAATTTTTAAGAAATGGAATCAAAATGAGAACTAAAAACGGAGCGTTATGCAGAATACCAAGCTAATTATGTTTCTCGGAATGCTGATAAAAAAAAAGAAATGTCCAGAGTTAGATCTAAGAGATATCGAGAAAAATTGAATACCGATCCTAATAAAAAAGCAGCTTATGCTGCTAAAGCAAAATTAAGAGTTTTAAAAAGTCGCGCTTTAAAAAGAAAATTTTTAAATCAATATCAAAGACCAAGCTCATCTTTTAAAAACGTTCAACAAAGAGGAAAAGCATTGAAACTAGTTTTAAAAGCACTACCAACTTCAAAGGAGAAACAATCTGAAATTCTTTCTATTCTTTCAAATAGCTCTGCTTGTAAAGATAATTCGGGTCTGCCTCCAGCATGTTCAAAGCTGTATGGTCTTTCTGAAAGCGATGTTTTAGCATTTGTAAACTTTTATAATGAAGATGAAGTTTCCCAAATATCACCAAACAAAAAAGATGTCACTCGAATTCAATTATCTGACGGAAAAGCAAACAATATTCAGATACGTCATTTATATTATACGCTAAAAGAAGCTTTCGAGTTATTCAAGGAAAAGCATCTGCACATAAAAATTGGACTCAGCAAATTTTGCGACCTTCGTCCACGCAATGTAAAATCAGTTACGAAATTTCCGCATAATGTTTGTGTTTGTAGTTTGCATGAAAATATACGATTTGCCTTAAATGCATTAACAAAATCAATTCAAGCGCCTTCAATCAAAGTTGGATTTGAAATGATAAATAACTTTGTTTGTGAACCGTACACATACGATTGCGCCTATGACAAATGCGTTGCATGCAAAGGTATGAAACAGTTCGATAAACACTTGCAAACTGTTAATACATTTGGTTTCGAAGTATCCTGGGACGAGTGGAGAAAGCCTGAAACTAAAACATATGCAAACATTGAAAAAATTTCAAAAAAGTCTACTGTAACAGAACTCATCCAACACATATCAGCGATGCGTGATAAGTTCGTTAAACACGCATTTGTAAAGAAAAACCAATCAACAATTTTTAATAAACTGAAGAAGGTTTCGATGAGTGTTAATTCTGAAATTGCGGTAATTCAAGTTGACTGGGCTGAAAACGCTAGGTGCACAGTGGTCCGTCTGGGCTGTTTTGCGGACAAATTTATATAACTATTTGAAGGCAGGTCAAAATTGCCTCAGATTTATATTATAAAGTTGCGGCCTATGTGTTAACATCAGGGTAGCAATCGTGCAAAAAATGGGGTGCTGATCCGCCCAGGGCGTCACTTTTTTATGGGTGTTAAAAAAAAAAAAAAAAAATTCTTCTTTCTAGTTTTTAAATTTCCTAACAGCACTACCTCCTTCCTTTACTTGCTTGTATTTTTCATAAAGGAGCGGCGAAAACCATTTTCCAACCCCTGCGATTACTGTGTATGCAGCCTAAATTTTTACGCCGAATCAAACTTTTTAATTATGTAATTTTGTAAACCATAAATAATGATTTGTATTTACAAAATAAAAATATTGTATAGTATTTTATTTATGTTGCGTAGTTATAACTACAATTATTCATGCAAGCTATAGCTTGCATTAAACACAGGAATTAGGTAATGACATTCATCACTGAATTAAAACTTCCTATTTACGAATTCTAGCAATAGTTTATATTGAATTAAAACCCTCAAAAATTAACATTAAAAGCCATATATAACAATTAACAATAAAAACTGTTTAACCACATAATCGTCGCCAAATGGGTTAAAGTTTTTTAAAATAAAATTATTCAATTCAGAATAAGAACAAACATTAAACACTGAACACGATAAAAACAATTTAGTAAAAGTATATTACTTTGTTTCTGGTAATTTCTCCGTTCAATATGGTTCTCTATACAGAACAAGAAGTTTTCAAAATAATATTAGATAACAATGTTAATTCAGCACAAGCATTAATTACAGTGTTTAAAATGTTAGAGAATATTAACGACATTGACGAACATTCAGAGTTAGTTTTAACAAATACATTTAGGCAGTTCAGCAACCTAAAAAAATCAATGTTTATTGAAAAACGTATCAAGATTGACAAAGAAGCTATAGTAAAGCTGGGAAAAGTGCAGGTAATTAAAACCTTCAAATATATATGTAAATTAAACAAAAAATGACATAATTATTATAGAATATTTTTTAATTAGTGCAGGTATTACTGCATTTATAAACAAAACTTAATTTTGACAAAAATCATTATTAATACTTTTGTGATTATAAATCATAAAGTTTGGTATTACTAATAATAATAATTAGAATTTTTAGTGTTACATATATAGTATTACTACAATTTTATATATATATATATATATATATATATATATATATATATATATATATATATATATATATATTACATATATTTCATATATAGGTTTTGCTGTCATTTAATGAAGATATGATAAACCAAGAAGATGACTACAATTCAGAAGAAGATACGCAAAGAAATAGAAAAAAATGGGATAGTATTTCTCGAAAGTCAAAAATTCGAAGAACAGAAGAACTCTGGAAAAATGTAAACAAACTTGCTGAAATCGAGAATATTGATCTGAAAGAGGTTTGTGATTTCCTATTATCTAGATGTTCATCCTCTAGCTGTGTCAAAACTTCTCAAATAACAACTGTGACAGCTGTTGCAATCTGCTGTGATTCACTGCTGGGTTGATCAGCATACAGAAAACTGAGGAAAATGCTAAGAGCTAACAGTATCGATGTTTACCCAAGCTGGAAAAAGGTTCAAGACTTCAAAAATTCTATTACTCCTCTGAAAACCGTTCCCCTACCTGAACCATATATTGGAGTTTACTCTAACTTTACAGAATCTGTCAAAATCACAGTAGCCCAAATTCTTAAGCTTGAAAATGTCCATAAAACAAATGAACTAACAAATTTAGTTCTTGAAATTAAATTTGGATATGATGGCAGTGGAGGACATAAAATGTATAATCAGCTACACAATGTAAATACCAATAATATAATCATGGCAATGTTTTGCCCTCTGAAACTTTTAAACTCTAATGCAGATGGAAACAACTTAATATGGGAACAAATATCTCCAAACTCAGATTTTTCACAGAGGCCTCTTATGCTTCAAATGGGAAAAGAATCACGTGAGAATGCACAATCTTTAACCGTTTTTAATGCGGATATAAAAACAATGAAGGAGGAAGGTTTCATTATTATCTTCAACGGACAATATTTGAATATTAAAGTAAACATTGTTGCAGACAGTTTTGACAGAAAAGCATCAAATATATTTCAGGGCCTTGGAGGTGCTTACTGTGATCTTTGTGATTTATCTAAGGAACAATGTGAAGATATATGTACAATTGAACAGGGATTCGTTATAAATAGAGACATCGAAACCATGGAGCAGATATTTTTGGATTTAGTTCAAGAAAACGGCTCTTTAACTAAAAAGTCAAAGGATTATGATGTTTGATTAATATTAGCACTTACAACTTTTTCTCTTATAATTTCTCTTATAATAGTACTTACAACTTTTTCTCTTATAATTTCATAACTGCTTACACTGCCTGTAATGATGTAAGATATTGCCCTAAAAAAGCAATTACCATCGTTATGGTATTATGGTATTGTGTAGTTGTTTTGGACATGAAAGTAGACTAAAATCTGCAGTTAATATATTTTTGGTAATACCAATTCCAAATTTTTCAGAAATAAAAGTTCTCATTTCAATAGTTGCATATATTCCAATCATATCAATAGAAATATGCATATATATTTCATTGAATGTGATTTCTTGTTCACCATTAGTTATTTTTTCATTATATAAACATAACTTTGTCAAGTTGTACTTTGTTTTTAAAATTTGACCCTTTATATTTTTCAAGTTACAGTTATTTGTGCTTGGTCCAGCCCAAGGCTTTACAAGTTTCCCGCCTTTTCTATCATCGCGTCAACTATTTCTTAGCAACACTTTTTTATTTATGCTAGTTTCATAATTTTGAGCAATTCTCCTGTCATAATCAAGTTTTTGCCTTTTTAGAAATTTTTCTATATTTTGATAAACTTCATCAAAAAGTTTTTTCTTCATTTTATTCATTGCACGAAAGGTTTCTGAAATATTTTTGTTGGAGGAATCATCATTGCTAAGAGCATTATTATCATTAAAATCAATTAAATTGCAATCTAAATCAATAGGGAGAACTGTTTCCCTTTGGTAAAGCAATGAAAATGGTCAAAACCCAGTAGACTTGTGTTTTCTAACTCTCAATGAAAACAAAATACTATCAATAATGTATGGCCATTCCAGAGCATCCTCATCCAGCACCATTACTAATGTACGTTTAATTGTTTGATTCTGTCGCTCTACTAATCCATTTGCTTGAGGATGATATGCACTTGTGATTCTTTGAATTGTTTTGTTTTTGAGTACAGTTCTTCAGAAATTTATTTACAAACTCAAGACCCTGGTCATTTATTTTAATTTTAAAACAACCATGTCGGCATATCGGCTAAAAAAGCCACAGTTCTAGCAGTTTTATCAGTAAGTGCTACTGCTTCAACCTATTTACTGAAGTAGTCGACAAATACAACAAGATATTTGTAACCAATAACGTCTGGCAGTTGTGTTAAATCAATTCCTACTTGCTTCATTTTACCTTTTGGAATTAGAATATTTTGTAGCAATGGTTTTGACTGAAGTTTCCTGTTTTTAGACTTTTGACATTGGTCAAATTCGGAAACATAAGTTATAATTTCTTTTGTCATTGCATACCAAAAAAATCTACTTTGAATGTGATGGGTAGTGTTATTAATACCTGTATGACCATATAAAGCTTTAGACTCAACAGAGACATCATTTCCTTAATGAACAAGCTTTATTATGCTTTGTTGTTCATCTCTGCTCCAAATAACTTTTCTCTAAAAAAAGCTATAAGCCATAAATATAATGAGAATAAAAACTACAAAGTTTTTCAGTGTTTATCTAGTTGTAAATTTTCGTGTTTATCTGGTAACTAGGTTCTAGTTGTAACAGGATAAAAATGACAAAATTATTTAAAACATTTTGAAATAATATAACACCTTTGCAGCTTTATTTAAATGATATAACTCATTATTATAAACTATAAATGGCTTTGTTAGTCTTCTAAAATTGTATCCAAAAGAAGTTTTAAATAAAGACTTTATTACCTTTATTTAAAACTTCTTTTGGGTACGTTTTATATTTTAAATAAATAAATCTGTCGTGCATGTCTTGTTTATTTGTAATTTCGCTAAATATAACTTGAGAGTAAAAATCTCATACACGTTTTTTACTCCGCGGTTAAAATTTCATACCAGATTTTTACTAGGGAGTAAAAAAAAGTAGGAGTAAAAATCTCATACTACACCGGAGTTACACATCTAGTCATTTATTATACGTCATTGGCTAAAGATCGTAAACCATGTCAGACACCATAAGTAGGGCGAATTTTAAAACGGCGCACCCCAAACTCGGGAAACAACGGAAGTTTTCGTTGCGAAAATTATTGACAAATATACTATATATATGAGTATTTTGAGTATAATATGAGTATTAAATGAGTATTTTACAGAATGAATAAACCGCGACGACATAACCGACGCGCACAACAGTTGGAATGGGCCAACGTATTGCCGATTATATGCCAACACAACACCAACCTAAACATTTTGTTAGGCCAACATCGCCCCTACAAACTTACACCAACGGTGCACCAATCTAATGTCAACGTAGTTTAAAATGCATTATGCCTATATGTTGCCAACTGTAGCAGTTTGTTTAAGCCAACGTTGCGTCAACAATTTAAAACCAAGAGTAGACCGACGTTTTGCCAACAACGCTGAAAATATACGCTGCCAACGTACGGACGATGGATAGCCGATCATATGCCTATACAATGTCAACCTACGGCCAACCAAAGCACTTCGGTGGGCCAACAATCACAAATACGTTGGGCTAACGTTGGGCTTTCTAAGTTGTGCTGCTCGAGATATACATATATTTATATATTTCAGATGGAGAAAAACTAGATATAATGTTGAAGAAGCTTTCCATTGTATATTATCTTTTTGCTCTGATTCTGAGCTATCTGATTTGGAGAATGATGACAACGAAAAACCTGATTTTTCACTCGAAAGGATGAATGACGATAAAGTAGCAAATATTGATAGTGATTGAGATAATAAGGTTGAAAGTGATAAGAAAGTGAAACTGATAATTGTATGCAGCTGAAACATATCTTTCGATGGAGAAAAAAAGAACTTCATCTATCAAATTTTGAGTTTTCTGGGGCTGTTTTTAGTCAAACACCCAAATTTTTTGATGAAATGACTCCATTAACTTTTTTTCATGTTATTCTGGAATAATTCTGTAAGTAATGCACTTGTAGAACAAACAAACCTTTATAGTGTTCAGAAAAATGTAAAACTTATGAACACAAGTTAAGATAAAATAGAAAAGTTTCTTGGTATGCACCTGATGATATCAGTTATACTATTACTAGCTTGCCACATGTATCGGGTAATAGAAACAAGATATGCCCCTAATAGTCTATGCTATGTCAAGAAATCGATATAAACAACTACGCCACTTTTTCCATGCCAATGACAATACAAAGAAAGATGATGTTGCTTGTAATAACAATAAACTGTTTTAGGAGCAACCAGTTCTGATGATGTGAGGAAAAATTGGATTTCTATTAAACATGGAAAGGAAAAACAGAGTAAACAGGAACAAACAATTCCTGCTAAAACCAAATTTAGTGTTATACGTCAGTACATTGCAAACGAGTCAGTAAAAACGCAGTACGAAAATTTTGTTGGCGCATCTGGTATCATGTATGATTTTTTTTTGTATTCTGAAGCCAATTGAAATATGAAATAAAGTTTGGAATATGTTGTAAGAAAGCTTTGCAAAATACTTCCAAAAAAGATAAACCAAAAACTATTTTTTGACAAATGGTTTACATTTTTGGATCTGTGCTTCAAGCTAAAAGCTGATGGAATTTTAATCACAGCAACAATTAGATCTAACATCGTTAAAAAAATGTCCACTCTCAACAAAGAAAGAACTAAAAGAAAGGGCATGGGAGCAGTTGCTATTTCACAGTTACCAATTCAGGATTGGTTTTGGTAAGATGGTTTGACACCAACTTGAAAAAATGTGTTCAACTTGTTTCTACATTCTCAACTCTTGTTTCATTATCAAGTGTTAAAAAATGGAATCGAAAAAATAAATCACATGTTAATGTTTCCTGTCCTGAAGTTATAAAGGAGTATAACAAGTTTATGGGAGGAGTTGACTTGCTAATATGCTGACTTGTTGGTATCTCTTTATCTCACCCCAATAAAAACAGAGATTCAAAAAGCAGGTGTCGATTCTGCAAGACTGGATATATCGCAGTCTAGTCGGGCATGTAGTACAAAACGCAAAGTAGCTCTTTGCCTGACTCAGAACAAAAATTGTTTCCATGGGTTTCACAAAATAACTCCTTCAGGTATTTAGAGTGGTACAACTTCATCACGTATTAATTAGGAATGAAATAATGTATTTAACCAGCAATAACTTTGCTATTTTTGTGTTTATCTACTACGTTAATGCAATATGTTTTAATCTGGTTAAAATAAATTTAATAATTTTTACTTACTTTTTTTTATAAATTATTTAGGTACTGCCTAACCATGGTCAAACCTATTGTGTTATAAAATTAGAAAAAAAATAAATTTATATTTCTATTATTTTAACCCTAAACTGTTGTGAAAGTATTATTACATATTTTTTTCAAGTGAATTTTATAATTCGGCCCATAAAGGGATCCCATATTGTTTTATATCAGTAGGGTTATGAAACTACTAATTTAAAAATCTGTTATTAGAAATTAAAAAAATGGATTTATATCACACCCAAATTAAGACTAGGAAAGAATTCAAAAATGGAGGGTAAGCTTAGGCAACATTACTAATAACTTGAGCAATTTGACATTACTAATAACTTGAACATTTTGAGCAAAAAAACAATCGACTTAGAAAGTAGATATAGACGAAGTAACCTCCGAATAGATGGAGTAGAAGAAAAAACCGAATGAAACCTGGACTGATTGTGAAGATACAGTAAAAGATATTTTTAAAAACCAACTTAAAATAAACAGCGAAGTAGTTGTAGAAAGAGCACATAGAGTAGGAAAAACAAGAGATAGCAAAATACCCAGAACAATAGTTCTGAAACTCTTAAACTATCAGGACGAGAACAGAATTCTAAACGCCGTTAAAAACTTGAAAGGTACTGGTGTGTTTATCAACGAAGATTTCGCGAAGGAAACGATCGCGAAGGAAACGATCGAGAGTCGCAAAAAATTATGAGAAGAGCTCAAACGATTGCGCGGTGAAGGTAAGTATGCTATTATTAAATATGATAGAATTTTATGCAGAGAATTTAGAAACCCTATCCCTTACACTAAATTTTAAAAAGAAACTTTTCTAAAATGAATAATCTGATAAATTAAAAAGAATAATAAAAAATGGCTGGAATAAGTGATTTTGAATTTATAAGGTTTAACTTTACTGAACTGAATTCTGATGAAAATATAAACCCTATTATAAAAAATTGCTCGGATTGCTTAAATCACTAACCATGCAAATTAGAAGAGTTTCTTTTTAAAAATGTTTATGACAAAAGTTTAAATAAAATTAGAATTCTACACGTAGATATTTGAAGTCTTAATAACATCTTTGAAAAACTTCTTAACTTGTTAGATGAAACAAAAAATCCTTTTAATATAGTTTGTTTAACTGAAACGTGGATTTCGAATGACTTAGTAATTCTAATTTTAATATTCCACATTTTAAATTAATTTCGCTCAAAAGACAAGTAAATAAACGGCGGCGGAGGAGTCCTCAATTATGTGAATGAAAATATTTTTTATTACCTTAGGAATGATTTAAGTGCTTCTGATGGCGATAAAGAAATTTTAACTATAGAAATAATAAACAAGGAATCACAAAACATCTTATTAGGCTGTTGTTATCGACCACCTGACGGCGTGAGCGAGAACTTGAGCATTTTTTTTGAACAAAGTATTTTTAGAAAAGGTATTAAAGAAAAAAAAAGAGCTTCATTATTGGGGACCTAAATATGAATTGTCTTCTGTATAATGAAGATAACAAAATTAAAAACTTTTATGACTCCTTTTTTGAAACGGGTGCAATTCCCTTAATAAATAGCCCGACCAGAGTTACAAAAAACTCGGCATCTTTGATTGATAATATCATTACAACAGATATATTCAACAATGATATTCATACGGGTATCCTAAAATCTGATATTACTGACCATTTTCCAATATTTTTTACACTTAACTCAAAATATGAAAATAAAAATAAATAAATCAAAATTAAAACACGCATTTTTAACCATACAAATATAAACCAGTTTAAAAAAAACTAGCAAATAAAATTCCTTTTACCAAAGCAAAATTTAACGATTTTCTAGTACAGATGGATAATTGCTATGGTTCCAACGAATTATATTCAAAACTATCTTTTCAAGAATTTGAAAGAGCATTCAAATCACTTAAAAAAAACAAAGCAAGCGGAGCAGATGACATAAACGGTAATATAGTTATAGAATGTTTTGAACAATTAAAAGATATTCTTTTTAAAGTATATGGAGCGTCTATCCATCAAGGAGTATTTCCTAACCGATTAAAAATTGCAAAAGTTACCCCTATTTTAAAAGAGGGAGATCAAAAAAATATCAGCAATTATCGTCCTATTTCCGTCCTCTGGACATTTTCAAAAATACTAGAACGCATTATGTACAATAGACTATACAATTATTTTCTTTCTAATAATTTGTTATACGTCAACCAATTTGGTTTTAAAATAAACAATTCTACGAAACATGCAATTATCCAATTTGTACGTGAAATTTCAAATTCTTTTGAAAAATCTAAATATACTTTAGGTGTTTTCATCGACCTATCGAAAGCATTCGATACTGTCGATCATCAAATTTTGATACAAAAACTGAAATACTATGGAGTAAATTACAAAGTCATAAAATGGTTCAGAAGTTATTTATCAAACAGTTTGTTTTTAGTAATAATAATTATTCTAATGAGTTTCTAAATAGTTTGTTTTTAGTAATAATAATTAAACAGTTTGTTTTTAGTAAACAGTTTGTTTTTAGTAATAATAATTATTCTAATGAGTTTCTAAATATTCCATGTGGCGTTCCCCAAGGCTCCATTTTGGAACCACTGTTGTTCTTGATTTATATAAACGACCAAAGTAAAGCCTCAAATTTAATGAGTATCATGTTTACTGATGATACCAACTTATTTCTTTCCAATAATGATATTTACAAACTCTTCTCTAGCGTGAACGAGCAACTTTAAAATATATCCAAGTGGTTCAAATGCAATAAACTAACTCTAAACAGTAACAAAACAATATGGATTCTGTTCCATCCTGTCTCAAAAAAAGCTTATTTACCCCCAAACTTTCCTAAAATTATTATTGATGATACTGAGATAAAAAGACACTATGTCACAAAGTTTTTGGGTGTTTTTCTTGATAAAAACATCACATGAAAAGCACATATTGACTATATTAGCACAAAAATTTCCAAAAGTATTGAAATTTTATATAAATCCAGAACGTATTTAAGTAAAAAAAGTTTAACCCAACTCTACTACTCATTTATACATAATTATTTAAGTTATGCAAATATTGTATGGGGAAGCACAGAAAAAGTAAGTTACAATGTCTTTACCGCTGTCAGAAGCATGCGATCCGTTTAATTAATTTTGCGGATCGATACACTCATTCCAAACCTTTTTTTATTGAAATGAAAATTCTCAGTATATATAAACTTAATGTGTTTAATGTCTTATGCTTTATGTATTTGTGGAAAAATGACTTGTCCTTATTTGTCTTTAAAGATCTCTTTTGTGAAAAACCAATAAATAAATATACACTAAGAAATAATTTTCTCATATATGAACCTTTTTGTTGAATCAAGTTTAATAAGTTTTGTATTGCTTATCGCGCATCGTATCTTTGGAATAAGATTGTTTTGTCAAGTTTTGATAGATTTCACACTTGTACCACTTTCAAATATAAACTGAAAAATTTTATTTTATCTATTGATGACGTAGTCAAGTACTTCTAATTGATACTTTGTAATCTTTGTTTAGAACTTTTATTTTATTGTAAAATACGCTTTATGAAACGCTTTAACTTTTGTTTTTATCTTAAATATAAATTATATAGATTCTATATATAGTGACGTCAGATTTATTTACACTGTTAATTGAAATATTTTTTATTCATTTTTGTTTTGCTGTAAAATGTCTAAAGCCGTAAAAGGTTCTGATGATAAGATCATTATGATCTTCTTTCAGATGCCTTGTTTGTTTGTTTGTAAAATACGACAAATGTAAACGAGCAAAAAAAAAAAAAAAAAAAAATTACATAAACTGCCTATTAAGAAAAGAATCCAGAAACGGTGGGCTAACCTAATGCAACATTATTAATATTATTCTACATAAACTTTCAATCAAAATAAGAAAAAAATCTAAAAATGAAGGGCTATCCTTGGGAAAAACGACAGTATGCAGGTGAGTGCCAAGTCTTATGGCTTACCTTCTCGTAGTTAGTTACTTTGTTAAGTAATTTAGTCTTAAATGTCATTTTGATAAATTTTTGTAAAAAGCAAGGATATCTTTGAAATGTTATCAAGCAATGATGGACATTGGCAACACAATTCTCAACGTTTAAGAAAAAAGCTACAACATGCAGGTCTTTAAAATAAAATAATCAACACAATCTAGACACTAAAACTTATAGTATTTTTACAGACTCAGTGTCTTTTTATCGAAACTAGAATACGACTTTCTATGCTGCTTGACACCTTGCAACATCTACACCCTTACCTCAGGATCTGTTGTAATGGTTGTTGCAAAATCAAAATGTTGAGATAAACTTGATACGACGCTCCGCTGCATAGTTGACAACTTTTACTGTGCAAATCAATTGTTCTTCAACTTTAAATTTATGGTCCGAGTGCCATTGCTAAACTGGTTCGAAAATCCAGTCAGTGCTCACTTTTAAAATGAGAATTTAAAATTCGCTGCTTTTTTAAATCAAAACGTCGCGTTGCTTATCATTTCTACCAGTTCAAAAAATCGTGACACGTAGCAGGACTCGATAAAAGTGAACTAAAAGAAAAACGTTAGTATCTCGCGAATGCAAAATGCATTTTTAAAATAGGTTTTCTATTTGCAACGTCTTTGGCATGCAGAGTTAACATAAATATACATTAGCAGGAGACTTTTTCCGGAAAATAAGCGGTCATTTCTTTATTTCTGTATAGTTTTGAAATTGTACATTAAAAAAATTCATTCTTTCATTTATATTAAACAATGATTGTTTGAAAGTGTTATACCTTACTTATTAATTTATACACAACTTTGAAAAAGTCAAGACTATGAACCTTTAAATCGTTGATTAAATAATAGACAAGTTGAAATCTGCAACTTAACGTATGACATGCGTTTCTTTAAAAAAAAAAAAAAAAAAAAAAAAAAGAATAACTGTTTTTTACTTTCATTTCCACATTTATTTTAAAAGTTTTTACAAATGCTACGAACATTTACAAATACTAACACAAACGTACATGGTGACCACAAATACAATAATTTAAGAAATTCGCAGTTTATATACAACAAAATCTACGCACATGCTTATAGAACCCCATAGAATCCTTTACCAACTTAAAAAAATTTAGAGATTACGCAATTTAAGAAATATCGCTGGTCTATATTTACATAAAAATCGTGATTTGGAACCAGTCGTCGCAATGTGAATTCGTATAAACTATTTTCACTTGAACCTGGTAATTATTCAAAAAATTTAAATATTTTCCCTAAATTATTCCAAAATAAGCAAAAAATTATTCATAATAAACATTCTGAATTTGAAAATTTGAAAATTGAAAGAAACATCTTTCAATTGACTTTAAAAAACATTCATCATGTAGAGTTTTGAAATGACATTTCTTTCAATTGTTCTTTTCATTTCATTCATATAATTAAAAGATATCATTTTAAAGCTATTTAAATAAAATTATAAATCATAAAGTTCGAGTTTAAAACGCATTTATATTTAAAAATAATTTTTAAGTCTTTCCTCGAAAGTTTTGAAGATTTTTTTGAATTAACTAAATATGAAGAAATATTTCGCATTTATGTAAGAACATTAAAAACAAGCTTTTCATACATAATTAAATGGTATAAAAGAAGACATATAGGAATTAGCAATATCGCTTAATATATAAAATAATAAGTATTTTTAAAGTCACCGACCGAAATACGAATAAGTAGGACAAGATAATTCTGATTGAGACACGGTTTGAAAAGCAGGGCGGTGTAAAGACGTCCCATAAGATTGTGAACACGGAGAAGGAATACGACTCATACAACAGTGATTACAAGAGACATGTTGGTTAGACAAGGTGTTTCCGATGTGCATTCCAACGTATTCAGAACGGCCACTACATAAATCAGCGTGAAAAGCACTTGAAACAGAATGATTTGATGGCACGTTCATTGTTTGTTGCCGCAAAGCGCTTGATACAGGAGATATATAACACGAAGGATACATATGTTTTGTTGAGGATGTTAAAGATGGAACTATTGCAACAGGACTAAAAGAGTTTAGGGAAGGAACCAAAGACGGTAAAGATGTTACAAACTCTTGATGAGAATCAAAACCTTGACTAACAGGCTCTTGTTTACAGACAACTTGTTCTGCTGTTGGATGGAGATATCGCAAATCCATAAATGCACTTCCTAATAAATGAGTATTTCTTTCAGTAAATGTACTTTGCGGACTTCTTAAATTATGCAATACCGGTAGTTCTCTTAAATTTCGAGATTGTACAGGACTCGGAGTTTCTGCCACACATTTTCTAGAGTTATATGGAACAAACTGCCAAGCCTTTCCAACATCATAGTGATTAAATCTTCCTTCGTTTCTTTTACTAAGATGCATATCACAACTAAACGACATGTCTTCTTCGCTTTCACTAGTGCTTGATATTGTGATCACGCTTAAAGGAGACGAAGGACTATCTTTAATAAAAATAGGCGAAGTTCTTTGACTACAACGCGGATGCTCATTAGGGGAAATACAAAATGACGTCATGTAATGTTCAGGGGTATTATTAGCACTTAGATGAAATTGCCAAATAGGAAACGGAACAGGATTCCACATGCTCCATGATGGAGCAACAGAACTTGTATTAACTTGCTTTGGATGTGTATCAACAGCACGAATCCAAGAGTTATTGTGGACTGGACTACCTACTTGATCGTCTGACATATAGCCTCCATCTTCTAGGGAGTTTTGCCACGATGTTGGAGGCATAGGAATTGTTGAAGCAGGGGGTGCTTGCTGCATCCTAAGAATATCAAATTTTGTGTTTTTTATATACTTCGTATATAAAAAGTGTATAAAAAAACATATTGAGAACTAATTTGCAAAGATAATTGCAATTTCTAAAATAAAAATAATATAGCATTACTTAAGCGTTAAAATTAAATAACAAAAAGTACTTTATGAACGGTTCTCTCATTGAATAATAAAACGGAAGCCTTTGTAATGAAGAAACAGATGCTAGATACTGTGACTAAATTATAAAAAAAAAAGTATATATATATATATATATATATATATATGTATATATATATATATGTATATATATATATGTATATATATATATGTATATATATATACATATATATATATATATATATATATATATATATATATATATATATATATATATATATACATATATATAATAAAATAAAAAAAACATATATATATACATATACATATATACATATCATCCCCATTGCTGAAAACACCGATTAAGTCGAAAAATTTTTTTTTCAAAAAAAATATTTTTATGAACAAAAAATATTATTTAAATTTTCGACTTAAGCGAGGTTGTAAGCTAAGGGATGATATATATATATATATATATATATATATATATATATATATTTATATATATATATATATATATATATACATGTATATACATACCTATACATATATAAATATATAAATACATATAAATACATATATATATATATACAGTTTTTTACTTATAAAAATGCGTTTATTAATAAAACTATATTTTGATCAATAATGAATTTATTCCTTGCAATTATTTAAAAGAAAACTTTAAAAAACACTTAAAGTAATTCAAGGTTTGAATTAAGCGATTGCAAAATGAAAAACCCGGAAAAATAACTGGCCTTCAAAATTTTAGTTCATGCAAAACTATCTAATTTGTTTTATAAGGGGCGAATCAACTTAAATTTGTGAGCAAAAAAGTTATAAAAAATAAAATAAACTTACGACTACAAAAGTAATAACACTCTAATAACTAACTGCATTATAAAAGCAATAGTGTTATTACTTTTATAATGCACTTATAAGTTTTATAATTCATTCTTTGTTCAAACAACATAAGTAATCTTAAATTTTAATTGAAGTAGAAAAGCATCTAGAAAAATAGAGTGGATATTCAAATAATATTTAAAACTTATTAAGGAACTAAAACAACTTTATAAAAATGTACTGTATAAATGTTATTATGAAAAACGTTACTAATGGTCCATATAAACGAACGTTAATTTTAAAATCTTTTAAAACTAATAAAATCTTTTTATTGATTGATTTTTAATAATATTTATATATCCACTTTATTATTTCTAGATCTACTTTGGTTAAAGTTTGGAATTAATAATGTTGTTTGAACAAAGAATGAAGTTTAAAAGTGCTTTATAAAAGTAATAACACTTTTTAACACTATTATAATATATTACTACTAAAGTTTTAATTACTTTTATAATGCAGTTAGTGACACATATAGTGAGTTAGTGACTAGAGTGTTATTACTTTTGTACTCGTAAGTTTATTGTTTTGTTTTGTTTTTTATAGCTTTATCGCTGACAAACTTATTATAATTTGCTCCTTGAAAACTTAATTTTAGTTTTCAAGGAGCAAATTTTAATTTTAGTTTAAACAAAGCAGTGTACTTGCTTTGTTTAAACTAAAATAAAAAATAAAAATCATTAGTTTCACACATAAATATACAAAAAAAAAACTTTTACACTGGACTACAGATTATCATAGCGGACAACTCAAATGAGAATTTTTTTTTCAAAAAACCAGAAGATACACCGCTATAGTTATATATTATATAACTTAAATATAATTATGAACGCGTGTTTAGATAACATCTTTGAAGTCACACTGAAATAGCCTACTGCTGGTGGCTTCAATACATGCATCTTATAGCCTGCTGCTGTAAAGGAGTGCAGCTATATCAACAGAATGTTTGGCATGGATTAGGGTTAGGGTTTCTTTATTTTTATTATTCTTTATTTTTTACTTCTTTTTCTGAAAATTCTATATAAATTAATAAAACAAAAATGGGGTAAGGATTTGTTAAATAAACACTTCATAGTATGTGTGTGTATGTGTGCATACATACATATATATATATATATATATATATATATATATATATATATATATATATATATATATATATATATATATATATATATATATATATATATATATATATATATATATATATATATATATATAGTGGAAAATAACAATCAGTCAATGATCAACGACCGCCTCAAATGAATAAAATTGCTATTTTGACCTCCCAGAATGAACTCTTGCCGATCATGGTTGGCCGGTTGAAAAAAATTATCATTTTGAAAAATGTTCGACAAATAATCAGGATATTATTTGGAAAAACTATACATTAATACTAAAATTTAATAAAACCATATAAAGTTTGAAAAAACTTTTAAAACAGTTTTATTTGTATACAATATGCTTTTTTGACAAGTGTGTGACCTAATCTATATCTATTAACTTTGCTTCACTTATTAATATTAGGTCCATTTTTTTTTTCTTAAATGATAGACATTTTTATTATATTATTAAAAAATATTTAACACATTACTTTAATAAAAATATAATAATATATAACAATTACTGTATTTAACTAAGAACATTCTTTCAACTGTACTCTGTACTTAGTCATCTTTTTTTATCTTTAATTCTTTTTATTTATTTTTTCATTTTTTTAACATGTGTTTATAGTAAAAAAATCTTGTTTTATACAAGAGCAGATCCATAGGAAGGAGGAGAGAGGAGGGAAGGGGGGAAGGGCAATAGGGACATTAGTATAGCCATCGCCCAAAACATATCTCTCTTCTAACTATACTTCGTCTTTTTTATTCAATGTTTTTATTTATTTTTCTTGTAGCTTTTCGGCCATTTGTGTAGCAATTGCAATAAATAAATTGTTTTTAAATAAATTTAAAGTTATCATTTGCAAGTTGCCATTTTTTTCTATTATTTTATTGTAATTGAATTTTTAAACTTTAACTCTTCAAAATATGGCAACAAAAAGAGACAACTCATTTTTAACACTATCAAGATTGGAGTTAAAACCACTTATTGAAGAGAAAAATCTATTCAATAGAATTTCTATTAACTTAAAAATACTTTTTTAGTTATCATACTTTGCATTTCATAAAACAATTTTTTTTTTAGTATTAAATGATCAGTTAGCATTTTTTTTTATTAAAAAAAATTCAATAATTAAAACAAAAAAACTCAAGGATAAATTTTTTGGACGTTATCAAATTTAAGAGCGCAAGAATTTGTTAAAACTATTAACATTAGCATGTAAATAAAACATTTGTTATTTGCAAGTTTTCATTTAAAAATGCAATAATTTTATTTAAAATTATTTTTTTAAAAGGAACACAAGTTTGTTAGTTTGAAAGTATTAAGTTTTTTTTGTTTTTATATAGTTCAATTATAAAGTACTAAAACTAAGATTAAAAATTTAATAAAAAATAAAAATAAAAATTTTGATCGTCCAAAAAAAAACAATTGACTTATTTTCCACGCTGTATTTATATAATACTTGGACTTTAGGAGGGTCGCCAGTAGGGCGACTTAAAGTAACTCGTTGGTTAATTTTGGTCACCCGCCAACTTTTTGAGTTGCCCACTGACTTTTTGAGTTGTCCGTCTCAATTTTTATAGGAATTTTTGCATTAAGATTTCTCCCATACAGTCATTTTTCATTATAGGGCTAAGTGTAGACTAGAAATAATTTGCGTAAATAAAAGTAATATTGTAAACTATTGATAAAACACAATTTTCTACTTTCAGATAAAATTTAACAGATAAAAATTAGTAAAAGCACATGTCTATATATATATATATGCGGAGGAGGGGGGGGGGGGGGATGCCATTAGGTTTTTCATTTGAATTGACCGCTTATTTTATTAAAACAATATGCCTTTTTTTTTTACAACAACAAAGTTGTAATTAAAATTAATTTTAAACTTAGCTAAAAAATAATTTTAAACCATGCTAGAAATTATATGAACTAATTTAACAAAAATTATTAATTGAATCTAAACTCGGTATTTGAAAAAAATTATATTTCCTTATAACTTATTTCTCGAAACAACCTTATACTTAACATAATTTTTTATTTGTTTTTCACAATTTATTTATTTTAATTTTTACGCATTTAATTTAGCATTCTTAAAAAAGATTAGTAACTACTTATTGATAGATTTTAACAGAGACCAATAAGATATTTAAGATAAGATATTTGTAAATATAATTTATGCTCTTAAATATATTATGTCAAAAGAATAGGCTTTATACAATATTTAATTAATTAGAAACAAAAAATCTATTTGTGAAAAGAATTCAGTTGAACTGAAGCACTTCTCCCTTTTTATAAGAAAAAAAAAGATTTTAATTTCGTTTCACTTAAAATATTCTATGATAATCTATAATGGAGGGACTTATATTTTGCGTAATCAATTAGTTAGCAAACAATTAGAAAAAAACTTAAATAAAATTTGCAAAGCTATCTTACATTCATTTGAAACTAAATTTTAAATTCAACAATAATACTATTTTACATTCCTTCAAAACTAAATATAAATTTTTAAAATAATATTTTAAAGTCAGTAATATTAAAAAAAATTTTATAAAACAATTTGTTTCTTCAAAAAATGATAAATTCCAAGGTTAAATTCTTTTCTTTTACAACCTAATAAACGATGTTTAAAAATTGGTTAAAAGTTAATTTAAGTATTCCAAAAAAAAGTTTTTGTCAAACTGAACGCTTTCAACATTTACGAAAAAAGCAAGCTGCATAGCCCCTCTTAACAAGGCCTGACAAAGTATTTTTTATTTTTGGCAAATTTAGTTCTATAACTTTACCTCTAAATCCTTAAACAAAATTTGTAAAAAAATAGCCAATTTAAACAATAAAATTTTTAAGTTTTTATTTAGGAAGTATTTTATTAAATACATTTAAATGCTCATACAATTTTCTTATGTTTTGATTAATAAAAGAAAATGGAGAACCTTAAAAATACATCTTTATTATTATTTTAGACCATAAAAAATTTTAAAAAATTTTTAAAAAAATTTTTAATCCAAAACCCTCATTTGTGACTTCTCACATATTTTACTTATTTGTAAGTCGACGTAGTAGCACTCTGTGCATGTTCTACCTATTTGTAACTCTATGTAGCAACACTCCTTGCATGTCCTACCTATTTGAAAATTGATGCACTCCTCGGAAGATCTCTCTCTATATTTTTGCAAGGGCTTTGCCATCTTTGTTAAAATACTTCCATTAAAAATATATTTTATAGTTATATACTCTAGTATCATTATAATGCTGATATCTAAAATAATTTTTTAGCGAAAGAAGATAAAAACCCAATAAAACTTAACTGTTTTGCAGATCACTATAAATAATTTTTTTTTACTCTTTTAATAAATGATAGTGTGAAAAAAGGTTATTAGAGGTTTTAGCAAAAAAATAACCAAGGTAAAAAAAAGCTGAATTTGCAAGCACATACATAATTGACAATATACATTGATGAATAACATGTACTGTTTTAAAAAAGAAACTTATTGTTTAACAATTTTCTAGCACTGATTTATATTATGAACTGACAACTTATTAAACAATCACATCATATCTATATATATATAAAAAAAAAATAGATGCATTTAAATTTTGTCTATTACTTTGTTTATTTTACTATAACAAAACAATTGTTTGATCAATTGTCAAACATCTATATTAAAGACTTATAAGAAGAGTTTTAGTTTTCAATTATTTTGTGAGTACAGCGTGCATTAGCATGTTAAACACGCTATGATATAGAACATGCACAACATGTAAAACACACTCTGCAACATAGTAATTTCTTTCAAATTAAAAAAAAATTTAAAAAAATATTGTTACAAACCTCATATTGAGATAAATTTTGATTGGAAGAAGTAAGAGGCATGCGTTGCTGATAGTAAGTATGTAAATGACAAGCATTAACATCGCACATGTGCAATGAAGAAGCAGTAGGTATTGTTACCAATGAGGCATTTCTTTGGGCTATTGCTTGAGTTTTTAAATAGGCAACAGCATCCATTACTTTTACAGATGATTGAACACTGAAAAAAAAAGGACGTGTCAGGGTTAGGTAGGTTTACCATACTGACCATAACCAATTAAAAATACAAAGTAATCAATTTATTATTCTTTGAATTAAAACGTTTTATTAGAGACTTTAAAAGCCAAGAAATATAGCCACAGGTTTTTTCCTGTTGAAATGTTTTAAAGATCATTAAAATAGTTTAAATCTTCAAGATCAAGAATAGTCAAATCAATAGTGTCAAACATGCTTAAATCTGCTTAGACCCTTTTAGTTTTGTCAAAACTCAAATAGGTACTACAAAAATACAAAACCTTATCTTATCATTATCTGGCTCATCTGATCAATGCATTTATTGTTAACATCTCTGGCTTTTCTGACCAATACATTTGTTAATGACATCAAAATAAGTAACAGTTTTTGATTTATTTAACATTTTAATTATTTTATTTTCAATTTTGTTGAAAAAAAAATCTCTTTTTTGAAAACCTTAAAACCTATTAACTAATTATCTAATTTATATTTACCCAGGTCACTGATTCCCTGATAGTGTAACGCTGACATAACGCTTACATATTAATCATGCAAAAGATATTTGATTTTAAAGCGCGTTAATTACTTTAAAAACCATCTTAAGTCAAAACAAATTTATTTTATTTAAACTTTATTAAATTTTAGCGTTACAATATTGTGTGGTGTAGTGGTTAATAAATTTCTTCATGGTGCCTGCGCTCCGGGTTTAATTCCAACTGGAGTCTATTTTCGTTTTTTTTTTTAAATAATTTTTTATTAATTAACTAATTAATGCCAATATATTAATAATAATAAATATTAATATAATAAGACACGGTGGTTACTAAATAGTTAAGTAATTCAGTTAATAACATAAATGTGCATAACATGTCTTGCTTTTAAAGAAAAACTCAATTTATCAATTTTATCAAAAATTAAATATCTTTAGAGTTAATTTGTCCATTAAGTCACTGTTAATTTGGACAAATTATATAGAATTATAGTAGCGCAAAAAAAGTATGTATACTCCACTAACTCTATTAAAAAAGTTAACATTGTATTGACGTTAAATAAAATCATACGCTTTAATAGATTTATATTTCAAAGATATGTAACAAACTTTAGGTAATAATACAATCATTTTATTTTTCCATACGATTTTATGAATGTATGGCAAAATGAATATAAATTTTTATTTTACTTTATAGTCGTGTGGGAGTTTGTAAAAAACATTAAAAAAAAAAACTAAAAAATTTCGAAAAAGAGATTTTTTTCCTTGACTTATGGAAAAAAATTTGAAAATCCCTTACTTTTCCTTGATTTTCCTGACTAGAAAAAATTTCCCTGATTTTTCCCTGATTTTCAGTTGGCTGGCCACCCTGTTAACGTTATCGTTAATGCTCTTACTCTCAAGTCCTTAATACAAGGGGAGAAGGAGGGGAGAGATAATTAAAAGAGGGAGTGGAATTTTAGTTTAGATCTAATAAACAATATGGTTTGTGTGTGGGTGTGTGGGTGTGTGTGTGTGAGTGTGTGTGTGTGTGTGTGTGTGTGTGTGTGTGTGTGTGTGTGTGTGTGTGTGTGTGTGTGTGTGTGTGTGTGTGTGTGTGTAATAAAAGGGGAAGTGGGAAATTTTTTATGATACAATATAATTATTTTTATAAAAAAGTTTAGTTTATAAATCCGAACTAATACTTTTTACAAAATACACTTTATTTCAAAAAAAACTATTTTATTCTAGCGTGTCTTGCGGTCAAATGCATATTTTTAAACAGCTGTTTTAGCATAATTTCAATAGGATTTAATATGCTAAATCAAGATTTACCAGGTCGGCAATTATTAAAGCCTGTTTACGCTGAAAGTTTTTGTTTTTATTGATGACTGAAAGAATTATTTTTTAATTCAAAGGTCGATTTTCACTGTTTTTTTTTTAGTTTTAAGATATGTTTTTCCTGACAACAATTAAAAATTAATAAAGGGGGGGGGGGATCTTAATAAGCTTGGGGTGGGTGGGAAAAATTTCTGCAAAATAATAAATGCCCCCCTCCTTTTTTTAATTAGGGACTCGAGAGTAATATACTTTATAAAGAAATTCTTTATTGAAATTTTTTAATATTTTGTTTTTAACAATAGTTTTAAGTCATTTAAATTTTTAATTTTAATTCTTTTTCACTTATTAACACTCATTAGGTATGCGTAATATATATAAGATTTATTTACCTTCACCGGCTTCACTTCACTTATCAAAATAATTATCTTTTACAAGTGTAAAGGGTTGCTATAAACAGGCGCCACAGGCGCCCATGAACTTTCTAGTAAAATTATAATTATGATATTAAAATTTATTATTCTTAAAAAAGATTTAACGTTGTGAAAAGTAAAACTGAATTTAAAAATTTAAATACAAATTTATTAATATAAAACAAAACAGAAATCAGCAAATAAGATCAAATCAACAAAGTTGTTTATTATATCAACAAAATTATGTATTATAATTAAATGCTTATGTATATCCATTATTTATATTGTTTATAATATCCATTATTGTATATTATATTCATTATAGTTATTTGAAACTAAGTATTAATAAAAAAATTATTTCAATAGACAAAAAAAAAAAAAAGATAAAATATATAATAAAGTGATCTTGTAAATGTATCTATGGCAAAACTAACATGTAAAAAAGCAATTTTTGAGTAAAAATTTTAATTAGCTAAAGTTTTGTACTGTTCTATGCAAAAAAGGATGTTTCCCTTATATATAAAATTCTATAAAATGTAAAATACCTGTAAACTTGTAACATTGTTTAGTAATACTTTAAAAGTCTTGTTTTAGTTTCTATATTCATTAATAATTTATTTAACTATATAATGTCAAAAATGTCCCAATGTTTTCAAAAAAACAGTGCTGCATCAAGCACTTCTATGCTGAAGAGACTTGGTAAATCCGGTTGACGATTTATGTTGTTTGGCTAATGCCTTTATGCTTTTCCAGTAAGAAAGCTCTAGAAATTATTTGTGGATGATGTGTTTACAGTTTTGGATGGTAAAGCATTCCAATCATTTTCGACTGTTTATGAAATAATTGAATCCTTCAGCACATTTTGACACATTTTAAAAAAGTTTTCGAGGCAAAGGTTGCGGGCGCATAGATTGTAGTGTGAAGTAACAGACTCTTTTATTGGTAGAGTGAAAAAGTCTTTTTAACTTTTTTAAAACCATGTATTATTTTAAAATGTATATTTTTTGACCAGTCTTCTGCTTTGTTGACGTCTATTTGCAAGAAAGCACCATCTTAACTCGATTTGATAACTGAACCTTGTGATACCCTGCTTGTAACACTCATCCATTCAGATTCATGGAAATCAATTTCCACTTGCTGTTATATATTGGTGAGGGATTGTTTGATCCAAGTGATTAATGCTTTGAGTTTAAACAGGAGTTGACAGTATGATACCTTATCAAAGCCATTACTAAAGTCAATGAAAATTACATCAATAAGGTTACCTTAGTGAACAACTTTAGTTAAGATATATCTCACTTCAAGTAGATTTGTGACGCAGCCTTTTTTGTTTATGAAACCATGTTGCTCTTTGATGATAAGGCTGTTTACTTACGAAAACAGCCCTAACACCAAAGAGTTTGCAGAATTTCAAAATTTGATTGTGTATGATGCTCTTGAGGGCTTTGCAGGGTAGGGATGTATGTAAATCAGGACAGAAGTTTGATATTTTTGTTCTGGACCCTTTCTTTAAGATAGAACATGTTTGATTTTCTCCAGAGGTCTGGAACAATGCTTTTTTTAAACAATTTATGGTAAACTAGTTTAAGAAGTGTAGTGATTGCAGGTAGGTTGTATAAGGCAGTTGTGCATTATCTTAGAATTCTTGGATATTGTATTTTTTGTACTTTTAAAATAAAACTAATTTAAGTACTATATAAATTTAATATAAAAAAAAGATTTAAGAGATTTAAAAATTATCCAAAAATTTATTAAAAAAATATATATAAAATAAAATAAAGTTATAATTTTGGAGTAAAAAATAAAACCAAGAAATTTGATAAGCTTTTATTTTTGCTTTTTTTGTTTCATAAAAGTAGAAATGTTTTAAAAAATTACATTAAGAAATGTTTTTAAAAATTACATTTTTTATTTTAGCATTACTGTTAAAATGAAAAATGTAATTTTACTTTTATAAAATATTTCTTTAAAAATAAAAAGTGACTTTAAAACTTAAAGCTTTTAAAGCTAAACTGAAATACTGCATTTTATGCAGTATTTCAGTTTAGCTGCAGTGAATGCATGCATTCATTAACCAAACTAGATGTTTTTATAACAAAATAATTTTTAATGTTAATAAAGAAGTTTTATTAACATTAAAAATAATTAACTCAAAACTTATCTTCTAACATTATGAAATAAACACAATTTGTCTGAGAAACTTTTAAATCCAAGACAAAAATCTGATTTTTTATAGCTTATTTATATATGGCTTTTAACTTAAAACACAATACTATCTTAAAAATTTTAGTTGAAATATATACCGAAATGCACTTTTAGCTTTTCTTTGAAAACTCAACAAAAAAATTCATTTAATTCAATTAAAATCAATTTAATTCATCATTGCCAACCCAAAAGTGTTTAAGATTGGCAAAAAATTGCCAACCTAGTTTCTATGCTTTATGGTAAGACCTTTGTACCAATTTTTTTTACCGACCTGATGCCTCAATCTTTTAGAGGTTGGCAAATTATTGCCGACCTCATTTTTCCTGATTCCGAGGGTTGATCATGTAGAGATAATTTATAGTAGAGATGTACATGTAGAGATAATTGAACCCTGATAAGTTATTACTGTATGTTAATGAATCATATTTTTGTTTCTTCAAATTATTTAAGCCTTTACAATAAACAAATTTGCTTTGAAGAAGAGTCTCATGTCAATAACTTACTCTTGAATATTAAAAAGAATTTACCTATATAAAACTGCTAACATGACATTGATGATGAAAACGAGTAATAAGTAAATGTCACATTTTACAATAAAAATACTTACATTTTGCAATAACAATACTTACATTTTGCAATAATAGAATTGTGTCAAATGAGTAAATGTAAAAAATGGATGACGCAAAACTTCAGCAGGTTTTATTCTTTTAGCAGGATCTAATTCAAGCATTTTCTTCAAAAGATCCACAAAAACAGATCTAAAACATTTTTAAAATAAATTTTGTATATTTATACAATTATAATTTTTAATTTAATTTCATTTGTTTATAACTTTAATTTATATTTTTGCTTAATGCACACATGTCTACTCACATATATTTAAAGTTTAATACACACTCACTCGTATTTAAAGATTAAAAGTGAGAGATTTACAATAGTCATTACCTTAAATTAAAGAAAATGTTTGTTTCCAACAATAGAGTTTTCTGCAATGACTCACTAAATGGATTATTTTAAAAAAACATCTTACCTGTCAACTCTTTCAGCAGTACTTTCACTATGACTTAAGCTTGATGGAAAATTTTTCTATAAAAATAAAAAATTTACCATACAGTTTTAACATAGATCAAATAAAAATAAATTTTAAAATTGCAAAAGAAAGAATATTAAAAAAGTAATACTTAGAAAAAGGGCTACCTAAAGTCAGGGTGAGACAAGGTTTACTAAAACATGGGTTAGCAAAATTATAAGAATGAGATTTAACTATCTTTAAAATCAACAAACAAAAATTGCTTTTAATGAAGGAATAACTTTTTTTTTGTGTGGTGAGTAACATCTTAATGTGCATTGAACATATGGTTAAAATAAAAATTTAAAAATATTTTGCACTATAGGAAGTAACTTGTACATATTTTCCCCCATTAAAAGCAATTGAGTGCTTCCCTGAAGTTTTGAGAAATGCCTGTAGTCGCTCTTAAGTGTTGAGCGAACGATTCCGTTGTAAAGCTAATGACCTCAGACTAATGCAGTCGCTTTACAGTCGCTTTACGAGTTAACAGTTTTTGAACATTAATGAGTTTTTTATTTGAATGCTGTGTGATTTATAATTTAACTTGTACTTAACAAGACTGATATAAGAACATATGTATATCACTTAGTTAAATCTTTTTATGATGTTTTGGTTTTATGATTCTTAATAACATTGTTTTGCAATCATTCATGATTTTATGTCAATATTATTTTTATGTACTTTAACTTATGTACTTACATATGTCATGGAGTCGGAGGTCATTTTGGCTGGAGTCGGAGTCGGAAAAATTATACTAACTCCGACTCCAGCTTTCATAAAAGTTTCGTAACTTTCATATGAATTTTATATAAGTTAGTCATTAAAAAATTTTCTGTTCTGTCAGTCTAAAGCTTAAGTATCAAACTTTAGCGCTCAAATTGTTACAAAACTTTAAGTCCCAGCTTGCTCTGATTGCTGTAGGATATCCAGACATAATCAAAATAGTAGTAATAGTTTGCAACAACTGTAGGAGTTTGATATGTTAATTTAAGGCCTTTAAAACAGTTATAAGCAACAGGGTGTTTTGTTGCTTATCACTGAGAATCATAAATCATCTCCCCTGTGCTCTCCTCCACCATCCCTTATGCTAGATAACTTCATGGCTTACACTGTCCGACACTGTGCTTCATATTCTTAGTAGAAAGTTAGACGTGCCAACACCTAGCACAAAAAAGCTGCTTCACAGAACAGAAAATTCCTTAGAATGAGAAATGACCACTATAGTACTTATGTCTAGCTTTGTTATCTCTTTTACTTTGTTTATTACTGCACACGCAAAAAGAAGATAAGCTCCTATATATATTTTCCTTATTCACTATAATTTAGCCTCCAGATCATGTAGGACATTATAAAGAAGTGCTGCTTTTTATGGTTGTGAATTTAGCACATGTGCTAAATTCACAACCATAGAAACAGGAGTTATTTATTAAACTTCTGTAAGGTAGAAGTAGCCCAGTTACCGCAGGCAACTAGATTCCAGCTTTCATTTCACTTCACAGCTAATTAGGAAAATGAAACGTGTAATCTGATTGGTTGCTAGAAGCAACCAAGTCAATTGAGTATGGAGCGGCTAGTTAGCTAGAGCGGCATAGGGGCAAGTTGGGCAACTAAAATATCTTACAAACTACGCATCAAGGGACAAAACATCTAATGGACAAAAGATAGGTATATATAATGGTTATATAATGCGCATCAAATGGTTGTTGGACAGCATTTAAGTGAGATGCGCGAGCACCTTTTCGATTTCGGACCAAAAAAATATTTTTACTATATTTCTCTTAGATGCCTAAAAAATAATTTGTTTCGCAACACTTAAGTGTTTATACATTAACCTTTTATTTGACTTTTGATTATACTTTGCTAAACATTTTTAGGTAAACATTTTAAGGTCTATACGCTCTTTTAAATTAATCATTCTTAAATACTCTAAACAATTTAAGATGTCGTTAATTCTTTTTTTTTTTGAAATATATTACGGTTTAATACGATTTAAAACTATTTAATTTTTGCTTTTTTTAAAAATATTTGTACTTAAATATTACTTAGTCAATAAAATATATAAATTAAAAATTTAAATAAAAATTTTATTTAGTTTTGAATTATGTGTTACTTGTTTGCTATGTTTATTAAAGCGCAACTTTATGTATTTAATAGAAAAGTGCGAAATTATTGACAATTATGCAACAATTGTAAGAACATACTGGGTTCAGAGAAACAGATATATTTGAAATGGAGGAACACAGTATAGAGACAGAGGAACAAACCGAAATTGTTTCAGATGAACAGCAACATGGCAGTTTAGATGATCTTGTTGAAACCATGTCAATACATTTTCGCATTCATCACATGCGCTGCGCTGTGCATACCCTACAGCTGGCTATATGGGATGGTCTGCAAGAAGGACATGCTGCTACACTAATTGAAAAGTTGAGGAAATTAGCTAGTGCTGCCAGAACCCCTAAAATTGACTCAATTTTAAAGAGACACGCTGGAAAAGGGGCAATTATTGATCAAGCCACACGATGGGGAAGTACGTACTTAATGATTCAACGCTTGGTTGAACTGAAACCCTTTCTCGTAGACATGGCTAATCATCAATTGATGCTACATGAAAGCCAATGGAAACAGGTGAAAGAGCTTGAAGAATTGCTACAACATACATTTGCAGTGACTAAAAAATTGCAAGAAGAGGACTCAACTCCAGGTATTTTTCTTAAAGAGTGGAAAAAACTTGATGTTTTGCTTGTCCCAAAAAGAAGCGTTATTTGCAAGTGGCATTGCTGCTTCAATGAAACAGAGAGAAAAAGTACTATTAGAAAATAAGATTCTTTTGGCAGCTGTTTATGTAGACCCAATGCATCGGATACTTCTTGATGATCAACAACTGACTAAAGGAAAAGAAGCTCTGTTTGAAATAGCAGTAAGAATGAATAAATTGCAGAACTGTCAGGAACAAGAGAATTGGGTCATACTGCCACATCTTCAACATCATCTACTGATGAAGAACTTGATTTTGAGAAATATTTGGACCATAAAGACTGTGCAAAGCGTTACCGCATGGAAAAATAGTCATCCCTATCAGAGAATACTGCCAGTAAATTTCAGCACATTTTTTTATGTGCATTAAAAGTAGTGGAACAGTTTGACCATTCATCAAAAGTAACAATACTGCAAGCAATTTATATGTATCATGAAATGGTCAGAGAAGTTGCCCGAGTGGTTACTGCTTTGCCACCAACTCAAGTTATTTTGTAGAGGCTGTTCTCTGCGCTAAAAATAATATCAGATTTCAGGACATCCATGAAGGAGGATCTGACGGAGGCAATACTTTTTCTGAGGACTAATTCATAATTTTATTAGTGACTGCATAAGTGTTTATTGTATATCTATTTACAAAAGTTCTGAAAAGTTATTTGTTCAAAAGTTGTTTTCTAATAAATATTTTTTAAACTAAGTGGTCGGATTATTTATATCATGGTGTTGAAATAGAAATATCTTAACATTTTAACACAGTAAATTTGTTGTTACAAATTGGTGACTTATGAAGGAGTCGGAGTTGGTCCATGAGAAAGTTAAGGAGTCGGAGTCGGAACTACAATTTACCGACTCCACAGCCCTGCTTTTAACAAAGTTAATAATTAAATTAATTTTAATACTTGCTGGTATAAAAAATTTTCTAAGAGAGTTGTCATGTGAAATGTACGATTTCTATAATTCTGATTCATTTTTATTATTCAATAACTACGAGACAAAATTACTTTTGCATTTATTTTTTACAAGAAAATTCATAAGACCCTATCGCATTTCCAGAATTTTCTCATTCTTAAAAACTCCAGATAATAAAATCAGGCAATTTAATCAAAAAAAAATTCCATCATTTTTGAGATAGAAGCCCGGAGACCCAGAGTCCTAAAAAATGATGGAACTCAGCATTCCTGTAGCAAAAATATATACATATTACATGGCAGTATTTAGTAAATAGTAAATATATGCAGAAATTATAATATATAATGTATTGAAAATTTTCTCTTAGCCCTGTTATCAACCCCTGCTAAATCTTGTCATTTTGCTGGGCTCCGGTTTGTAAAAAGTTCCGTATTTAGCCTGGGCTGGAGCCCCAGTCCATACTAGATACAGTGCTATATTGAAGTTATGAATTAAAGTTCTAGGAATAATTTATGTAACTGAAAAATGGTATGGCATTGTCTCTGTGTGAATAGATGTCTTTAATAGTGAACCTTGAGGTTGAGTGTATTTTTTGGATTGTTTTTATTTTTAATAAACATTAACATTTAGCCTAACAGCTTTACAAATATTAAAAAACATTGAGATTAAACATTAAAACTCAGAGTTAATTGTTAATTTAAATCTTTTAAAAAAATGTTTTTAAAAATTTGCACAAGCTTAACGCCATAAAATATTAGAACTTGCTGCTTGTCCACTAATAATATTTGCTGCTTGTCCATCAATAATAAATGCTGCTTGTCCACCAATAATATGTGGACATTAAAGTCCAAATAATCAAAATCTGCTTTGTTGGTTTTCATTTTGGTTTTAAACTTTAAAAATAATACAAAATAAGTAAAATTATAAAATTTTCATATACTTTATATATTTAGTCAAAAGTAAATGTGTTTTATATTGTGACAGTGATAATGTAAGTTTTTAATTTTAAACCATTTTCTTTTGGACCATTAAAATCTTTTAAAAATAAGTTAAAGTTTCATTTAAAACTAAAAACTTACTAAAAAAACATTTTTATGTATTTTATACTTAAGCAAAAAAAATTAAAAAATAAATAAATGATAAGTTACAATAATAATCTCAGTCATTAATAGCCATTAATAAATTACTAAAAATTATTATTATTAATTTTTAAAATATATAAATAATTAATAAAGTATTATTAGTTATTAATAAATTAACAAAAAAACCAAGTTAGTTAAAAAAAAACTGTTGAAAAAGTTGAAATCTTTCCTACATTACAAACTATTAAAAAAAAATACCAATATAATATCATCAAGCTGATTAAATATGTATCTTCTACTACTTTCCTCTTTTCTTAATCTTCCTGAATCATGTTCATACTCATCAGATCTCTAGAAAAAAAAATAGCAAAGCTGACAAAAATGCAAAAAAATGTATTGCAGAGCTGGTTTTTAAAAAAAAAGTTGACAAAATAAAAAATAAATAACAGTGCCAGAAATAATCATTTAAAGGTTGCCATCAAAACTGATCGTTTGAAATGAAAAATATTGAAAAGTAGACAATCAAATTTTTTCCAGACAATCAAATTTAATTTATAAAAATTGTACAATATACAAAAATTGTACAATATATATTTTTATATTTTGCTTTTAACTCTCAATAAATCTTTTTACTCTCGTACAGCAGTTTAAGCATATTATTTTGAATCGCCCAAAACAAACTATGAGCTCCTAATATAACCCTGATGTTTTGATAAATAAAAAAAAATATGGAAAGCTATTAATTCTTCTTAAATAATTTCATATTATATGAAATAATTGTCTGTTATATGTTGTCTGTCTCTATTTTATAATTTATAGACATTTTATTTTTTTATTCTATATTAATCTTAACAAAACAAAAACTATAACATCATTTTGAAATTTAATTATCTCAAACTGGCTGGCTGGTGAACTTTAGTTCAGATAAAACTCAATTTTTTTCAGCCAATCGTTATCGCAATAATTTAGATCTTCCTATATTTATGAACGGCGATGTACTCGATGAGTCATCTACTCTTCATCTTCTAGGATTAACTAATTCTTCCAAACTTTCTTGGAAGCCATTTATCAAATCTGTTGCAAAATTAGTTATCTGCTAAGGTTGCATCTCTTTATCCAGCTAGACACTTTCTTACTTCGGATTCTATTCTCTATATCTATAAATCTCAAATCCGGCCTTGTATGGAATACTGTTGCCATATCTGGGGCAGTTCTTCTAATGATGCCCTTTCTCGTTTAGACAAGGTGCAAAAACGCATTGTAAACATAGTTGGACCTGCTCTTGCAGCCAACCTCCAACCATTATCACATCATCGTAATGTTGCTTCTATTTCTCTTTTCTACAAATACTATAATGGGCACTGCTCTAAAGAGCTAGCGTCTATTGTGCCATCTACTAAAATTCATTCTCGTGTTACTCGTCATTCAATCAAGTGTCATCTTTTTTCTGTGACTATTCCTAAGTGCTCCAAAAGCACTTATTCGTCTAGTTTTTTTCCTCGAACATCAGCTCTTTGGAATTCTCTTCCTTTATCTTGCTTTCCTGATTCATATAATTTGCAATCCTATAAGTCGTCCGTCAATCGTTATCTTGCTCTACAATCTTTATCTTATCTCTTTCAGTAACTTCCAACTTTAATTAGTGGCTGCTTGCAGCCTTGTTAGAAGCGAAGATGTTTAAAAAAAAAAAAAAGTCTTTCAATCGAGACAGAAATACCAATAATATTACCAAAATTGTTTGCAGTAAATAACTGAGTTTTGTTAGAGGTAATTTTCACTAACTACTGCAAGCTCCAAGTTGTCATAGAAGTGAGAAACTAGATTTAAAATCAATTTTTTTATGCAACCAAAAAAAGAGCTTTTAGTTGTGTCATCAGCAAAAAAGCCACTTTAGATGTAAGATTTTCATGAAGATCATTAATATAGATGAGAAAAAATACAGGACCAAGGATGGAACCATTAAGTACACCATAACTTTACTGGTAATAAAGAAGAGTGGTAATACCAGGGTTAAAAAGAAATGATTTCATAATCTAATAAATATACCCAGATACACCATGTGAAACAAGCTTACGCAGAAAACCAGTATACCAGACTTTATTGTAATCTCTTGATGTGTCAGAAGAAGTAGCCCTTGCCTACTTCTATTTAATGTACACTACAACCTTTTTGTTATAACAGTTAACAAGTTTGCTGTAGAACAAGATAATTAATCTTTAAAACTTAGAACTGCAGATGCCAATTTGCACCAGATAAATTAAATTAATTTGCACCAGGCAAATAATCTTTAACAAGTCCTTAATTGAACATGATTCAGTGACGCATTTATTAAATAGTTAAATAAACTTATTAAATAGATAAATAGAGATAGAGTTCTGAAGGAGATTTTTGTAAGACATGTTATTTTTTTAACAATTCACTCCTAACAAGGCTACTAATTACTTATTTAAAAAATGAAGAAATAAAATATTAGGATGTCTTAATTTAAATTCGTTGGAGTAAAGTTAACAAAAAATTACTAAAAACAATGCTTCCGTATTTTTACAGTGCAACCAAATGCAACAGAATCATTTTTAAATGACCTTTGCAAATATACAAAAATCAAAATCATGATTCAGAAGGCCAACCATAAACTTAAAGTTTATTTTAAATTTAACCAAGATGATCATACCTGAAAAATATATATTTAAGTTTACCTTGAAACTTTCCCGGAAAACATAATAATGGTAAAGACACAAGGCTAGCTACTGTCTGGGTACTAATAAGTCAGTCAAATTAAGCATAATATTACTTTATTCATTATATTTAAAAAAATTTACCTTAAGCACCCACTCATACTGCCCATACATATCAAGTACTCTTTTAAAGTATCGATTTCGTTTTGATGGTGCGGCAGCTTGCAATAGATGCTGAGGCGGAAGACCTTCAGTTTGTGTAATGTATCTTATCTAGATATTATAAAATCAAGTTTAATAATACATCCAATTATCTATAATTTTATTTAAACTATAAATAAAAAATAAAAATTAAAAAAAAATCTTAATTAATTATTGAATACTTATAATTTATATGACTATTGATATAATACTTATAATTTATATATAATAATCAATATTAACGTTTAAGTATAATAAAAAAATTCCGTAACTAAATCCTTGTTGTTATATTAACTTTATTAAAAAAAAAAACTCTGTTTACAGAATATTGAAAAGGTTTATAAGCTTAACAAGTGCAATTTTAAAAGAACAAAAACTAAGATATAAAAGTGCCTTGTACCTATATGCAAGGAAGTACAGGTATGTATAACAAAAGATATGAAAAAAGGTTTTATCTTCTTTTTAACAATTTTACAAAAATTGTAATACAATAATTATAATTGTATATAAAGGTATGAATAGGAATGTTAGTGCAGCTACATATTGTGGTGGTGCATGAAAGTGTTTAGACAAGCAAAGATACTGAAGAAGGGACATTAGCCTTAAGACATTTGTTGAATTGCAGAATACCTTTCAGACATTATCTGACAGGTTCAAAAAAATGTTAGAGGCTGTTTCCAGTAAATTTTGTCTTTTATCTAGAGGTAGACTCCCACTGTCAGTAAAATTTTCACTTTAAAAAATTTTTCAAATCAAAATTTTCATTTTATAAGTATTGCTGCCAACTTCAATAAAATAAATTACAAAGCTAGAGATATAATAATTTGTTTAACAACTATAGATTGCATCCATATTGCAACTTTGGCTAATAGTTAAGATATTTAAATGTAATATGTAAACTCATATGCACTATTATGCGATCGCATGTTATTTCCAACTACGCATTTATTTTTTAGTGTGACAACTTGACCACATCTTTTTCAATTTTTGAAAACGTTTCAAAAATGCACTAAAACAAAGTATTGGGTAATAAAGCAAGAAATCACTTTTAATAATTGTATACTATAAAAAACATTTTAAATAATCAAAAGATATTACATAGTTAACAAGTGTGTTTTTTACAATAAATATAAATGTTTTTAAAACAATTTGAACAATTAATTTTATAAGCAACAATGAAAATAATTGTTTCAATAAACTTTTAGATGAATCCATAAACTTAAAAGTCAAAAACATGACTAAGTCAAATTTTTTTTTGTTATACTATATAAACTTACTAATGAAATGTTTTTACACTATGCTTAACGCTTTTAAACAAAATTGTATCATAGAATAGTAAATAAAACTTTTATTTATTTCAAAAGTATTTTTTTTTAATGATGAATGTAATTTTTTTTTTTTTTAATTTTTATTCTTAATTTTATAAACAAAAACGACAACAAATGTGTTTCAATAAACTTTTTTAAAATATTTATAAAGTTAATATAGCGAAACATTAACATTACAAAGTTTTTTTGTTGTTTTGTTAACTTTCTAATTAAATAATTTTTATACTTCCCAACACACTTTTAAAAAAAATTTACAAATTTTAATGATTGTTTTGGATAAAAAGCATGATATAAATCAACAAAGAATTTTATTTAAAAACTGTGTATTTTATGAATGTTTAAATACAGTTTTATGATTATTTTATAACAAATATTGTGCCTTCAATTATTTTTTTTAAAGAGTACATCAAGTTAATATAGTTGAATACATAACACATTTTTTTTTAAACATCTTTACAAAAATTGTAATATAATAATAATAATTGTATATAAAGGTATGAATAGGAATGTTAGTGCAGCTACATATTGTGGTGGTGCATGAAAATGTTTAGACAAGCAAAGATACTGAAGAAGGGACGTTAGCCTTAAGACATTTGTTGAATTGCAGAATACCTTTCAGACATTATCTGACAGGTTCAAAAAAATGTTAGAGGCTGTTTCCAGTAAATTTTGCCTAAAATATAGCATGATATAAATCAAAATAGAATTTTATTTAAAAACTGTGTATTTTATGAATGTTTAAATACAGTTTTATGATTATTTTATAACAAATATTTTGCCTTCAATTATTTTTTTTAAAGAATACATCAAGTTAATATAGTTAAATACATAACACATTTTTTTTAAGTAAATGAAAATAACATGCGTGTAAATATATATATATATATATATATATATATATATATATATATATATATGTATATGAATATATATATGTGAATATATATATGTGAATATATATATATATATACATATATATATGAATATATACATGTGAATATATATAAGTATATATGGAATATATGTGCATATATATGTATTTAAAAATTTAAATATTCAAAAACTTTCCATTTAATAAGGGTTGCCAGACGTCTGGCCTTTACTTAAGAAAAACTTGAAAGATTACTTAAGATTATTTAAGATTACTAAAAGATTACTTAAGATAACTAAAAGATTACTTAAGAAAACTTAAGAAGGTTGCTCAGAATAAAACAAGTTGAAAAATTATAAT